>NW_022987552.1:1997821-2027821 GCF_902827165.1 Trematomus bernacchii
AAATGAAAAACAAGTCAATGTTTGGGTTAAAATAACTATGGAAGTGGCGAGAAAGATACAATCCCATCAGCTGTTGTTGTTATTTTAATTTATTACACGGCTTAGTTGTATACTCGATTCTGATTGGTCAAATATATGTGAACATAGGATCTGCTAACAAGGATGTATAAGCACACAGACACACAACACACTCACATACATGCACACACCAATGCAAATGTAAATGCAGAAATGCACACACTGAATCACGTATGAGCAGTAAAGTCTCTTTCACACACACACACACACACACACACACACACACAGACACACACACACACACACACACACACATACATACACACACACACACACACACACACACACACACACACACACACACACACACAGAGGAAGTGTGCAGGCTGCAGCAGCAAAGCCGTCATTTGCATGAAAAACGAAGCGGAAGTGAAACTCCTTAATGTACGCACTGTACTCAGACACACACACACACACACACACACACACACACACACACACACACACACACACACACACACACACACACACACACACACACACACACACACACACACACACACACACACACACACACACACACACACACACACACACACACACACACACACACACAGACTACTTTCCATGCCATTTGAATGCAAAAACAAAGAGTCCAGTGGACCTGTGGCTACCTGGAGGAAATGGGAAACAAAACTAACTGCTGTTGTCTCGGCAACAGTCATACCCCATAATGCTATGCAAATTATGCCGCTCTGTTATCTCACTTGTGGCCTGCACACACACATTTAGAGTGTGTGTGTGTGTGTGTGTGTGTGTGTGTGTGTGTGTGTGTGTGTGTGTGTGTGCGTGCGTGCGTGCGTGCGTGCGTGTGTGTGTTTGTGTGGATGATGCTCACCCAAAGGCCATTCATTTGGACACAGCTGTTAGTCAATGCACATAATCGTCACTCTGCCCTTTGTGTGTATGTGTCTGTGTCTGTGTGTGTGTGTGTGTGTGTGTGTGTGTGTGTGTATGTGTCTGTGTCTGTGTGTGTGTGTGTGTGTGTGTGTGTGTGTGTGTGTGTGTGTGTGTGTGTGTGTGTGTGTGTGTGTATGTGTCTGTGTCTGTGTGTGTGTGTGTGTGTGTGTGTGTGTGTGTGTGTGTGTGTATGTATGTGTCTGTGTGTGTGTGTGTGTGTGTGTGTGTGTGTGTGTGTGTGTGTGTGTGTGTGTGTGTGTGTGTGTGTGTGTGCGTGTTACTGTCAAGGCCACAGCTTGCATCCGTCGTACCAAGCGTTGGTCACCATGGAAACTGTACATACACACTTTCCCTCTTTACCTTTTTTCTACTTCTCAACATACTACTGTGTGCGAGTGGACGTGAATGAAAGTCTGTGTGTGTGTGTGTGTGTGTGTGTGTGTGTGTGTGTGTGGTGTGTGTGTGTGTGTGTGTGTGTGTGTGTGTGTGTGTGTGTGTGTGTGTGTGTGTGTGAGTGAGTTCACTTCCTGCATTGCTTAAGCCAATCAGTGGACAGGGATCAATGTGAGCGCTCTCATTGGCTGACTGTCCACTCACTACTGATGTTTTTTTTTAATTTTTTTTTTTCGGTGGACCTCTCAATGTATCGACTCCAGTTACCATGGCGCCCGCATCCTCTTGGTCCTCCATCTCTTCTTCTCAGTTTTATTTCCTGTTGCTGCACTCAGTTTTTGGCTCGTGTTGCTCAGCTCTCATTCCTCTCTTTCTCCTCACTGAGATGTGTTGTTTTATTTGTCATTTTTTGTTGTTTTAGAAAAGTTGTTGCGCTATAGAAGTCTTACTCTGCCTTTACAGAATGATGATGAATTAAAGGAGAAAAGATGAATACATGAGATCATAACCTCGAGCTATTACAATCCCAGTGGCCACATCTCAAATTGTATTTGAACACTCTGTTAAATGTGATATTATGTTGCGATGCTGCATGTATCTGAAAAGGTCTCAACATCTGATCTGAGGGGAATTTATTGTGGTTTATTCTTAACTTGTGACGTGTGCCATTTTGTAAAGCACTTTGAGATGCACGTGCTGTATGATAAGTGCTATATAAATAAAGCTTTATTATTATTCAGTTATGTTTACATTATGTCCAAATCTTGAAGTCATTGCATTTAAAATTGTATTAAAAACTACAAACTCTTTGCATCACTGCACGTAATATTCATATCGTATCCTATGTAGAGATTTGCTTTGTAGAAGGTTGGTTAATCACAGTGCATTTTAGCATTTTTTTATATTTTATACACACACACACACACACACACACACACACACACACACACACACTCAGGTGATGCATGTGAGAGCATGTGCACAGTGTGCAGGCTCTGACGCACATCCTGTTTTCTGTAGTGTGTTCACTGAGATGACACCGTATGAAGTTTAAAAACCACCTCGTTTGAGCTCTGAGGTGCAGATAGTGATCTCTACTTTACATGATCTATTTCTGTGCACTGTCAGAGTCAACCACACACACACACACACACACACACACACACACACACACACGCTAAAGGATGTGAAAGCGAGGAGGAGAAATAGAGACAGACAGTCGGAGGGTGTTTGGATGACACGCTTTATCTCGTCCTTGATACGAAGCCGCCTCTTTCACAGGAAGAGGAAGTGACACCGCTCTCACACACACACACACATTAACACACACACACACACACATTAACTAACACACACACACACACACACACACACAGCGCTGTTTCTTCTACTATGCAGCAATCACACATTTAAAAAGCGAAGAGAGAAAAACATCCCTCTTTTTTGAGCCTACTTTTCAACTCAACAGCCATTTAATAACCTTATTCGTGCCTTTCCTCTGCCCTGTTCTCTTGCTGTATCAATGTAAATATCCCCGCTGAGGGACACATACAGTATTTCTGATTACAGAAGTCCTTCTCCATGTGTTTAATCGAGACTCTGTTCACCGTCACTACTACAGAAGTATCTTCTCATCATGTATTCTGCATCGACACCACTTCTCCTTTCTCTTGTGTTGTGATCACAGATGTAAAATGTGTCCTCTCTCACCTACATGACCTTTGGGGGTTATTATGGAGAGATGCTTTAATATACCTGAGGCCTCTGTGCCCTTTGACCTCCATGCTGTTGCTTGTAGTTTAGCAGTAGACAAAGAAAATGAAGTCTGTTGTTGACCTTAGTTTTGTCTCTACGTGAACTATAAATACGGTGGATACACTGTAAAAAATGCAGGACTTAAATCTGTATTAGGAAGTAAAATGTCCCATAAAATATCAAATAAAAAATATTTCAAAATAAGAACAGAGTGATATTACTACATAAATGCTGAATATCACATTTTAAATGGTTGTAAAACACCACGCTGTCTCTGCTTATTCATCACTTTTTAAATCAGACAGGGGGACAGAAACTTCTCTTCTTGCTCCCAGTCGAGGTCACACCTCCGCTAACGAAGCTGGACGGTTACCGCGGTAACCAACGAGGGTGAGGGGGGGAGAAACAGCGAGAGTAATTTCTGTCTAAATGAGAAACGCTCGACTCTCCCTCTCTCTCATCACAAAGGGAGCGGCCATTTTATCTCATACAGTAATGACGGTTATTATTACAAAGACGGATTATTTTTCCACCACCATTTTATCCTTTTTCCATTTTATTTTTAAGGATTTATCGCATCAGTTTTCTTCATCTAGTCTCTCAAAATTAAGACTTTTCTGTTTGCTGCTGCCTTTTATTATAATATATAGCTATTAATATCTTACAATGCAATGTTACTTTCATTTTTGTATTTTTTTTAACCTTTTTTAGCTTGTTTTATTTTCATTTTCTGAGTTTTTTAATGATAAATATATCCTTATTTTTTATTTATTTTTGTGATTGTTTAAATGTGCTATATGATTACACTTTTGTATTATTTTGTATTATATTTTTATTTATTTTTCACATGCCTTTTGCCACTTATCATAGTTACTGCAAACACCTCATGACTTCATGTGTGTATCTTCTACCTGTATTACAAGCGCTTGTTGTGTATGACTTCCAGCTACAACACACACACTCACACACACACACACACACACACACACACACACACACACACACACACACACACACACACACACACACACACACACACACACACACACACACACACACACACACACACACACACACACACACAGACACAGTTTTTCAGTTTCATGGATCTTACCTGGTGTAGCTTTTTGTCCTCTGGCTCGGTTTAGAAAGTCCAAAACTCGTCACAGCTCCTGGGGGACAAAGAGAGGAAGAGGATGATGAAGAAACACAGTACTTTTGTGTATATCCACCTGGTGTAAACACACTGTGTGTACTGTAAGAAGATGTGTAACAACATGGCCGCCTCATGGACTGCAGACAGTAGGAGTCCCTGAATGCAACGCACCATCAGTACATTTTTAAAGTAGTTTATCGTGGTCCCATCATGGTTCTTACTGACCATTTATGGACAAAAAAATTGATGCTTAAGCAGTTTTCCATAGTTCATAACCTCCATAAGAATACATGATCAGGTCGGGCAAAAAAGTGTAGTTAAGATGCATTTATGTACTTTTATTTTGGGGTAATTCATCTTAGGAAACACCTTAAAGCAATAGATTGACATTGAAGCACACTGTTTGCTTTACGGGAGAGACAGAAACCATTACTGTGAGGCTACAGCTAGATGCTAGTTAGCTTAGCTTAGCACAAAGACTTGAAACGGGGGGAACAGCTAGCTTAGCTCTTAGCTAACTTATTACCTCCTACTTTCTCCTTTCTAGCCAGCCAAACATGATCAAATCTTCAAATAAATTGACAGAAAAGCTCAAAAAGTGCTGCTTAATTATACCTAAAAAACACTTCAATAAATTATAGAATATAAAAATGCCTAACTTCTATTAGCCCTCCTGAAAAAAGGTTTAAAATAATGCTTGAATATCAAATTAATAGTAAACAGGATTCAATGCACCACCTCGATCGGCACAAAATCAACATGAGCATTTGTTAGATTAACATTTTAACGTCCAGGTGTCCACAAACTTCTACTTTTTTTAGTCGAAAGGTCAAAAGGTCATCAGACTCTTTCTGTGTGAAGAAGTGACAGGCTGCGGTTTTTAATCTAACATTTCTAAAAGACTCTTTGTGGATTGTTTGACGTTTCAAACCCCAAATAAAAACAGGTGACGTTGAGTCTCAGGATCACTCGAGTCAGCCGTCTGTCGTCTGGATTTTTTGTCACGTATTTCTTTGATGTTTTAGTTGTTTTTCAGCCCGTTGGGGTTTCTGTTCTGTCCCCCCCGCTGAGATTGGATTTACTTTCATCCCCTGATATTTCTGTTCTTATCTTTCTTATGGATATGCAAATAACTCAACATACAGCAGTGACTGTCTCTGGGTTTTAATTGTGATAACTCCACAGTGGCAGATAACAAGGAGGTCTGGAAACGATTGTTTAATATTTAAGATTTATCCACGACAAAATGCTCAATTTGAAAGAGATCAAATCAAGCTAGTGCAAAATACAAATACAATAGTGTACAATAGTATAACAAATACAAATACACTAGTAGTACAAATACAAATAGAGTAGAAAAAAGGACAAAAGGTTCCTCAAAAAGCATTTTATTTTTCCTTTTTTCTTTGATTTTAATAAACAAGTGATGATTCAAAAGAAATATTGAATTATTTGAAATATATTTATAAATTTTTTATTGAACTTTTCATTCATCTATTTCAAGATCACAGTTAAAGAAAAACAAAAACGTTGAATATTTGTACAGACCTGCCTCATGTGCGTCAGTAAGATGTCCTGCACTTCCCATAATACAACTAGACATCCCTCATATGAGCTAAATGGAATTTTCTCTAAGCTTTATTTAAACTTATATGGAGCCGTAAGTTACTGCAAGAACAAGAAATGAGAGTTTCCCAGTGAGAGAAAGTGAAACTCGTAAACTAAACTCGAAACCTAACCATCAGTTTTATCGTTGTAGTACTTCTGGTTTCATTTATGTGGGTGCAAATATGTATATTTCCTCCCGTTATGACTGAGCGTCGCTGAGACACAGCGGTAGTAAATCGATCGTGACTCACATCCGAATAACTGAACACATGTGGCTGTAACAAAACCAATCTGATACTCTAATAATCCGAAAAGCGATGAAACAAAACTATGAAATGGTTATTTAATGAGCTGTCTATACATTAAGTTGAAAGCATTTTGATCTGTATCCAGTATGGATGTTGTCAGTTGTGTGTTTTCACATTACAAAACAGTGATTTAGCTCTCCTGTCTGATGCATACATGCATGAAGTGAGACTAATTACAAGCTGTTCAGAAAGTAGGCCAGTTTGGGTAAAGGTCTCTCCCTCTAGCTGTGTCTCAATTTGGAAACACTCACACAGTGCTGTTAGCTAGCCAGCTAGCAACAATGGATCACGGTAGCAAATCATTACAGACTTCTCAAATAACTTAATGGTGGCTTCTATTTGACACAAGTATAGTGGTGGTTTCTTTACATAGTGAAACAAAACAACTGTATAATTGTCTTTTGTGTAAAGCTGTGGTTGTTGAGTTTAAGAAATGTCCTGCCTTCCACATTTGACTTTTTGACCTTTGTGAGAGCACCGCATGCATTTGGCCATACTTCCTTTTTTGACACACTTAAAATGTCACATGTGAGTATACAAATATGCAAATGAAAACACAGCCTTTCTCTTCGTATCTCTCCCTCTATCACACCTGACATTACCTCCATTTGAGTAAACAGTGGTTAGGCTTCTTTCCCTGTCACACACACACACACACACACACACACACACACACACACACACACACACACACACACACACACACACACACACACACACACACACACACACACACACAACACACACACACACACACACACACACACACACACACACACACACACACACACACACTAAAACACACACACACACACACACACACACACACACCACACACACAGTTTCTCGCAATGATGTGAGTAAAACAATCACATTTTTGCCATCTTAAATTGAAATGCCGCCATACGATTGGCTGCTGTTGACCTATACAGTCAGCAGTAAGGTGACTTCTGATTGGCTGAGGGATAAACATGTCCACATGATATAGGTTGGAGGGAAAGTCCTTCAGTGCAGCTAGCACAACAAGCTGATATCTCACACACTCTCTCTCAAACACACACACACACACACACACATATACACACACACACACACACACAACACACACACACACACACACACACACATATACACACAACACACACACACACACACACACACACACACACATATACACACACACACACACACACACATATACACACACACACACACACACACACACACACACACACACACACACACACACACACACACACACACACACACACACAGCTGAGCAGAAAAGTGTGTCAGCAGCTGAGAGAATAGACACACTCTTGGTACAGCTTGAAGACCTCTCATCTCCTCATCCTCCTCTTTGTTTCCTCTTATCTCCTTTCCTCATACACTCATGTCATTTCCTCCCTTGTGCACTAGTTTCGTCTCCTATTCTCTTGTATCTCATACCCTCATCACTTATGTCATCTTCCTCTCCTCCTCCTCCTCCTCCCCCTCCTCCATGTTATACTGAATATCTCACCGGTAATAAAACTAAACCCCAGAGGAGTAATTTATCAGGAGAAGCAGACCATTATCTGTGTGTGTGTGTGTGTGTGTGTGTGTGTGTGTGTGTGTGTGTGTGTGTGTGTGTCTTAATAATTCAGTCGTCACTGTCAGGTCCACGGTCACCGGAGGACTCTCAGGTTCCTCTACAGCTCAGGTGATCACACACACACACACACACACACACACACACACACACACATACACACACACACACACACACACACACACACACACACACACACACACACAACACACACACACACACACACACACACACACACACACACACACACCACACACACACACACACACACTGCAGTTAATAGAATACACACACTCCTCTGTTAGGACTATTGGAAAACGCTCTCTTCTCCTCAGCTTGTTTCCTCTCCTATTCTCTTGTTTCCTCTCCTTTGCTCTCATTTCCTTCCCTCTTCTACTAACCTAACTTCCTTTCCTTATATACCTCTCCTTTCCTCACTTCTCATTTACATTGTGCTCCACTTGTTTCCTCTCCTCGTTTCTCCTGTTCACCTTTTTCCTTTCCTCACCTATTGCTTCCTCCCCTCTTTCCTCACCTCTTCTCTTGTTTCCTCCTCCTATATTCTCCACTTGTTCCTCACCTCCTCTCCTCTCCACTTGTTTCCTCTCCTCGTTTCTCCTGTTCACCTCTTTCCTCACCTCTTCTCTTGTTTCCTCCTCCTATATTCTCCACTTGTTCCTCACCTCCTCTCCTCTCCCCTTGTTTCCTCTCCTCTCCCCTTGTTTCCTCTCCAGATAAGCGCTGGCTCAGTGGTTTTGAAGCCTGAAATCCTCTCTTAATGCTGGGTTTATTCTGCTCTCACAGGAGGATCAGTGTGTGCAGGTGTGTTTGTGCTGCAGCTGTTGAGTTATAATCCACTCGGAGGTGTTCAATACGTCACGATAACAGCGTGGTGAGGCGCGGAAAGCCACGACACAAAGTGGAGCAACGCTTTCTGTCAAACCTGAATCTAAAATCTGCACAATGGGGGAAATGTCAATTGACCTCTTTTCATGCATTGCATATATTTTAAAGTCTATGCATGTTATAGTGTATTATGGGAGGAGCCTGGGACTTCATATTTTCTGTTGTGAATACGACAAGAAAGCCTTGAATGTTGTATTAAAGTAGGAAATGTGGGTCTTGTAAAATAAATGTGAAATGTGTGGGTTTTGTGTGTAAGGACTTTTACTTGTAACAGGATTTCTACACTTAAGTATGTACGGGATCATCATCTGTACATGCAGAATGGAGCGTGTGTGTGTGTGTGTGTGTGTGTGTGTGTGTGTGTTTGATCACACCATGCCATACATCTGCAGTCATTTCCAAATTCCCCAGCTATGATGTGTGCGGCGTGTTAATTGACAGCAAATGCAAAGACGTATCACATCTCCAGCAAGTGACACATGGCTAGTGGCTCTACACACACACACACACACACACACACACACACACACACACACACACACACACACACACACACACACACACACACACACACACACACACACACACACACACACACACACACACACACACACACACACACACACACACACACACACACACACACACACACACCAATAATCCATCGAAGAAAGACTACATCTAAAGCGCCTGCTGTGTTTTTTACTAGACAGCAGCAACGTCCACATCAGCTGTTACAAAGCACTTTGAATTGCCTTGCCTTGCCTTGCCTTGCCTTGCCTTGCCTTGCCTATAAAACAAAAGAGACATTGTGTTTTATTATACTACAGTAGCCTATTAAATTGAAGTATTTTGGGACAAAGCATCCTCCAAAAGGATGAAATCAATCAATTTGGTACCACATTGAAACAGAGGTTAAAACACCTGTTATCACCTGACAACATGAGCAAACTATGAGATACTCCCTCTGAAAGAATCACAGGGAATTTAGCCATTGCAGACCATTTACATGCACTATAACCTATATAACAGGAAAGGGAGAACCCCAAAAACCATAATAGAGCCTCGTTAAGCTTCAAAGCTAGCTATACTCTAGGGTTAATAGTAGCCAAATAACGAAAGGCCTGCCTGACACAGATTCAGCTGTTGGCTAACACAGCCCTGGTGAATCAAATCAAGGGATTAAATGATTGTCAGAACTCAAATATCTCCAAGTCCTACAGCTGAAACATGTAGTGTGTTATGTATATATATAAATCTATGTGTGCATGCAAACACACGTAGAGGTCCTGCAAGGCCTGTGAAATAAATTAATTGGATATCTACTGCAGATTAACTCACACCGTGTTCTCTGTACGCCTATCCACCCTGGTGACAGTGTGTGTGTGTGTGTGTGTGTGTGTGTGTGTGTGTGTGTGTGTGTGTGTGTGTGTGTGTGCCTGCTCCTACGCAGCCCTGATGGCCATCTGAGGTGGCAGAGGGACAGACGGTACGTAGGTCGGACTTTCTCCGTGCACGCCCTCACACACACATTAACCACACACACGTGCACGCTCACAGCCGTGCAGAGCAGAACACACACTCTTCAGATGCAGGTTTGTAAGCTGGCCAATATGTGTGTGTGTTATTGCTCTCCAGCATTCATCAGTGTCTTTATTTCAACTTCCATTTTATTCCTCTGTTGTGCAGCGGGCACAGCTTTTCAGTGTTTCTAAAAATAAAAACCTTTACACTGTCAATCCAGAGTTTAAAATTAGCTGCTTCCCTGCCAACACAGACGATAAACACACAGCTCAGACAATAATATAAGACCAACTGTTAAACAAAGAAATCCAGTTATTATTCAAACCATTTTAATTGTATTTGTTTAATTTCTCGTGTAGGAATTGTCTGTCTTGATATCAACAGTCATCACTATTATGTAATTATAATTTATTTACTGCATGAATTTATTAACATTTTAATTATTTTACTATGTATATTTTGGGGGATTTCTTAGATTTTAAAGATATTTTTTGTTTCTTGTAATAGAAATAAATATTTCTACTTATGTTATTTATTTATTTACTGCATGCATTTGAGACGATGATGCTGGACCTTTAGTATTACAATCATAATCCAGTTATATTGCCAAGCAGGTTTTCACATGGAAAGATAAAATAAAATAAAAGCATGTGTTGCAAAACAAACATAGAATAAGAGAAATACATGGATAAAGAAAGAAAGAAAAGGAAAAAAATAGAATAAAAAAGGGACAAATGCAACCAAATAAATGTATAATAAATGTTAAAATTGCCCTTATGGTTAATATGTTCTTTTTTGTGCTTCCTGTGACTCATTAAGCATTAAATAACTGCTCTAACCTGCAGCAGAAATCCTTAAACCACCTTTCATCCACCTTGCATAATGTCCTTAAGTACAGTAGGCTTTGACCCTGACCCTGACCTCTGACCTCACTGTGGGAAAAAAAGACAGCTTCCCTGGGATCATGGGGATTATGACGTGCAGAAAAACACACCGTGCTTATAAAATACAGCCGGGAAAAAAGCAGCTAAGAGCTCCTGAAGTGTTATTATCCGGCTGCAGTTTGGTAAAGAGCAGCGCAGGGTACCGGTCGTGTGTCGGAGTCTCCCCGGCTGGGGCCCCTCTCTAGACGGCAACACGTCATGGAACATTCCCGGAACCAGCCAGCGCACCACCCACCATTTCTCTCACTCTCTCTCTCCAACACACACACACACACACACACACACACACACACACACACACACACACACACACACACACACACACACACACACACACACACACACACACACACACACACACACACACACACACACACACACACACACACACACACACACACACAAACAGAGGAAGCAAGCGATGAGCATATGAGATAAAGTCACTCCCTGCTGAAAAATAACTCTTAAAAACTGTGTTCAGATTGGACACAACAACAATAACAACAACACTGTAGCTTCCTTTTACATATCTGAGGCATGATCACACTGTAGCGACAACAAGGAAATACCAGAGAGAGCTAAGGTCACCTCTCAAACTCACTTTTAAAACACTCCAAAAGCTTAACACAGTGGTGACATTAAAGGCTGCCAAAACAACCCAAATGTAGGAAGAGTTTTGTTGTTTGTGCACAAAAATATCGAGCTTCCCAAACGCTAAAAATCACACCATCACATCTCCAAGCTTCCACTTTCACAGCTTCATATCCAGCAACACTCCTCCCTCCCTCTCCCTTCTCCCTCTGTAGCCTACGTCTTTCCCCCGGCCCTCAGCCGTGCAGGCTACTGCGAATTCCTCAGGATATTACGCAACACGGGTAATCTGCATGCAATGCAATGCGTGCCCGGGGTATTCCCCCTGCATAGCCTTGCCCTTATAAGCCAAACAAAAAAGATCAAGTGCGGCGAAAACAGCCCATAATGTCCGTCATGGCGCGGAAAAGCCCACTGTCACTGTGTTGTGTGAGAGAATATGTCCGGTAAGGTTTCGTTTTCTTACCTTCAGTCTGCGCTCCGGCTGCGCGTGTCCTTCCTGAGCGAAAATGACAACAAGCAACCCTCTGACAGGAGACCCGTGTCCGGGGTGACACCTCGTTGTTTGTCCGCTGGAAACAGCCAGGAGACGGGGGTTAGAAATCCACAAGAGTCGGGGGGAAACGTCGCGGCGAGGAAGCCGAAGGAGGAAAAGTTGCGCGTAAAAATGGAAGGAATCCTTTCCGACCGGATTTCTTGCTGCCGCTGCTGCAGTCAGACAGACAGTAAAGTGTGCGCGTCTCACTGTGTTGTGAGTGTGTATGTGTGCGTGTGTGAGGGTGAAATCAGGAGACACACGCACACACACACTCGTACGCACACGGGGGTTATTCCAAACGCCACTTCCCAGAATAGCAGCATAGAGGAGAGTGAGAGAGAGCGAGAGAGAGAGAGAGAGAGAGAGAGAGAGAGAGAGAGAGAGAGAGAGAGAGAGAGAGAGGAGAGAGAGAGAGAGAGAGAGATATAGAGAGAGAGAGAGAGATAGAGATAGAGAGTAGAGGATCTAGTAGGTGCTGTGTTGTGTGTGTGTGTGTGTGTGGTGTTGTGTGTGTGTTGTGTGTGTGTGTGTGTCTGTGTCCGTGTGCGTACGTCGTCGGATCCCCCGACGCGCAACCAGGACAGAGGGAGGGGAGGGGAGGGAGGAGGAGCAGTGGCCGAAGAAGAGCTCTGTCTGCCGGCAGAGAGCAGGATTCCCCGGTCACCTCTGGAGCGACCTGTCTGTCTGTCTGTCTGTCTGTCTGTCTGTCTGTCTGTCTGTCTGACTGTCTGTCTGTCTGTCTGTGCATTCAGCTATAGGCTAAGACTGGATATAATACATACCTTTATCATACATAGATAGATAAATAAAGATATTCGTCATTATGAATAATACAATATTTAAAATAAATAAGATAGTCTTATAAATTACAGTGTATGTCATTGTCAATGTTATAATATATTAAATTGTTGTAATTAAATTAAACTATCCTAATTAAATTACCCTAAAATAATTGTTTTATTGATTATTTTTCTGACATTTGCATCCTTCTTAAAAAGGACACACAAACAATAAAACGATACGTGTCATCTACAGAATGTATACCTATTTGTTACGCCCTACACTTAGGCTATGAGGCTAACAAAACTCCACCACCGGCCAAAATGCACCACAGAGAGCTCTTTTTAACAATCAAATGCATGGGTTTCATTATAAGAAGCCAAATGAACAATACAATATAAATCCTGCACAGGTGCAGCTCCTTGGCGCCTCGTGAAGAGCAATTAAACACACCTGGGCGGAGCTACAGGAGAGGGGAAACCCAGGGAACAAACAGCCATAACAATATCATAGATTCATTTATCTCGTCATCCAATTATAAGACTTTTAAGCAAACATCCTGAATACATTGGATGGTAAAAGCCAGATATGTGAAACGAGTTTCCATAGTATTCATTTCTCTTTGGGCAGCCAGAATTACAGAAACCATGCGAAACCCTCTGGTTCATGTGTTGCCAGGTTTAAGGTGAGTCCTCTCCGCAGTAACACACTCTTTCATCTTTGAAACACATTGAGGAATACAGAGGGGCTCATTTAGGCAGCCCTCCTGCTAATAAATTAAATCAGGATTGATAAAACCCCTTTAATCCTTTGACAGGTTCAGATGTGGCGGGCTCTTTGTGCTAACAAACTACATTAGCTTTTGTTAGCGCCCTTTAGCAACAGGTGGCAGGTTTAAAGCAGCTCTGGTTTGATTGCTCTGACACAAAGAAGCCTGTAATGTGAAAGGGAGGACGCGGGACATAACTGTCCACTGGGATGATAAAGGACTTTTGAACAACTGTCAGATTCTTCAAATAGCTCCAATTGTACCTGAGAAACCATAATGACACATAATAGCATCCCTGGTAGGCTACAGTGGCTGACAGGTGCACAAAACCAAAAGCCAAAAACATTTCAAAGATGGGAAAGGCACTGTAATTTTAAAAGCAAATATAAAAACACAAATGGGCCTAAACTCATGCAAACGAAAAACATCTTCACCTACTGGAGGAGACATGCGCAGCGTTTACTAAAAGCTGCAAGAAGCTCAAAACACAACGGTGACCAGGGGACACTAAAGAGTGACGCACACAGCTGGGAGACCAGGGGACACTAAAGAGTGACGCACACAGCTGGGAGAACAGGGGACACTAAAAAGTGACGCACACAGCTGGGAGACCATGGGACACTAAAGAGTGACGCACACAGCTGGGAGAACAGGGGACACTAAAAAGTGACGCACACAGCTGGGAGAACAGGGGACACTAAAAAGTGACGCACACAGCTGGGAGAACAGGGGACACTAAAAAGTGACGCACACAGCTGGGAGACCATGGGACACTAAAGAGTGACGCACACAGCTGGGAGATCAGGGGACACTAAAGAGTGACGCACACAGCTGGGAGACCATGGGACACTAAAGAGTGACGCACACAGCTGGGAGACCAGGGGACACTAAAGAGTGACGCACACAGTTGGGAGACCAGGGGACATTAAAGAGTGACGCACACAGCTGGAGACCAGG
The DNA here is from genome assembly GCF_902827165.1 of Trematomus bernacchii. Taxonomy (NCBI): domain Eukaryota; kingdom Metazoa; phylum Chordata; class Actinopteri; order Perciformes; family Nototheniidae; genus Trematomus; species Trematomus bernacchii. The sequence continues at coordinate 2,012,620 of NW_022987552.1, forward strand.
GGACACTAAAGAGTGACGCACACAGCTGGAGACCAGGGGACACTAAAGAGTGATGCACACAGCTGGGAGACCATGGGACACTAAAGAGTGACGCACACAGCTGGGAGACCATGGGACACTAAAGAGTGAAGCACACAGCTGGGAGACCAGGGGACACTAAAGAGTGACGCACACAGCTGGGAGACCAGGGGACACTAAAGAGTGACGCACACAGCTGGGAGACCAGGGGACACTAAAAAGTGACGCACACAGCTGGGAGACCAGGGGACACTAAAGAGTGACGCACACAGCTGGGAGACCAGGGGACACAAAAGAGTGACGCACACAGCTGGAGACCAGGGGACACTAAAGAGTGACGCACACAGCTGGGAGACCATGGGACACTAAAGAGTGACGCACACAGCTGGGAGACCAGGGGACACTAAAGAGTGATGCACACAGCTGGGAGACCAGGGGACACAAAAAAGTGATGCACACAGCTGGGAGACCAGGGGACACTAAAAAGTGACGCACACAGCTAGGAGACCAGGGGACACTAAAAAGTGATGCACACAGCTGGGAGACCAGGGGACACTAAAAAGTGATGCACACAGCTGGGAGACCAGGGGACACTAAAAAGTGACGCACACAGCTGGGACGGAGCGCTTGGTGACGTTCAGGATTATGAAGCTGAACAACTGTCTCTGTCTCGGAGTTAGTCGTCTCATAACTGTAAGTGTTTGTCAGGATATCTGAAATTACAAGGTTAGCTACGTTAGCTAGCTAGCTTACATCAGAAGGAGTCATGTGACCACTTTGTGAAATAAGACCATACAACATTTTGGGTGAGTTTCCAACAACAGAGACACTTTTTAGTGTCCTCTGGTCTCCCATCTGTGTGCGTCACTTTTTAGTGTCCCCTGGTCTCCCAGCTGTGTGCGTCACTTTTTAGTGTCCCCTGGTCTCCCAGCTGTGTGCGTCACTCTTTAGTGTCCCCTGGTGTCCGTTGTGTTTTGAGCTTCTTGCAGCGTTTAGTATTTGCAGCGTTTGCTTTCTGCAGCTTTTAGTAAACGCTGCGCATGTCTCCTCAAGTTGCTGAATGTTTTCTAAATACTGCATGTGTTGTCAAGTTGCTGGAGATGTTTCTTCATTTGCATGCATTTTGAAATTGCAGCGCTTCTCTCCTAATGGGAATGTTTTGAGATGTAGCGGGTTTGGACATGTGGGCCACCGTAGAATTGCTTTTACATCGCCTTTACACTTACCTTTGCACTGTGCATTTACTACACTATATGTGTAATTGAGCAAAGCATTTCCATGTTAGGGTTAGGGGTCGGGATTTATAAGGTTGAGAAGCACTCATTTTTAACTACAGTATAAAATGCCAGATGCCAGTTTTTTCTTCAGTTATTTCAGATCCTAATTTGCAGGAGTGTTGTGAATCTGCTGGGTGTGAATCGCACCATATGCTTACAGTTTCTGAGACGTTTAATCTGCCGGCTTCATATTATATATTCCAGCTCTTTAAAGACACTAGTGAATGCGCTGCTGTAGATATAAATAGCAGGAAGTGGTCACATCTCTGACCTCCGGCAGAAAAAACCTCTCAATGGAAGTCCTCTTCTTTCTTCTCTGTGTGTGTGTGTGTGTGCGTGTGCGTGTGCGTGTGCGTGTGCGTGTGCGTGTGTGTGTGTGTGTGCGTGCGTGTGTGCGTGCGTGCGTGTGGGCTGGCCAGAGATAAGTGGATTAACGTCTGCAGCATCCCATAAGAGGCTCATTGGGATGTGACCTCATCACAGGTGACCCCGGAGTCCCCATGGCGACGCCGTGGCAACAAGCTCCATGGCGACAGGGAGCTGCAGCAGCCTCCATTTGCATCTGATTTCCATGTGGAGTCCAGCAGGAAGCAGCAGGCACGCTGTTTCTGCACCTATATCACACTGTATCTGTGCCATATTGACTAATCTATTTGAATACACTACTGCATTTTTTGTTATATGCATTTTAACATTTTAATTTCAGTTTTTTATTGTAAAAGATGCCCATTTTTACATCGCTTACTCTGTTTCTGCAGGCGTATTATACTGTATGTGTTCAAAACTGTGCCATATAGACTAATTCATTATAATACACTGCATGAATTGTTATGTATGCATTTTTTTATATTTATTTAATTTTTTTATTTTAAGAGATGCACATTTTTACTTGTTTATATTATTATTCTATTTTATTTCTTTTTTCTGTGCACATTTGTACGCTGATATGTATTAATGTCCACCTTTAGCTCCTTTTGTTATCCCCTCCAACTCCAACTTTCTAAACCAAGTAGTCTTGTACTTTATGTGTCGTTTGCTCTTTTGCACAAAGCCTACAGTGGGTGTATCAGAGCTTGTTTGCTGAATAACGTTTCGGCAGTTGTTTGAAACAGGATTTTCAAGAGAAACAAGGCTAAACCATGCAATATAAATACGCATTAAAAGCAAAATTATGTGTTGAAAGAGACTCAAAAGCTCTGTGGATCTGCAGAGATGCTTCTCAGTTGTTACTCTGAGTGTTTTAGGGACGTTTGAGCCCACTACACATGGGTGACTTTAAAGAACTTCAACAGCTACTTTTAGCATTAGCATGTCCCTGACACAGAGATGATTTTCAGTGCCGTCCCTCCTAAAAGGCTGTGTATCGACTAAAGTAACGAGCATGGCCACAATCCCAGGAAGTGAGTCACGTGTCTCGCTTTAATGTGGCTAAAGTCTCTCACTGGAACTCTTAAATCCTCTCCATTCATTGTTAGCATTCTCTGTACAGTCGAGAAAAACAACCGTGAACGAGGAACCTGCTGAGTAGTTACGGGAAGCTGCTGTGAATAATCCATTACATCAGAGAGGTGGACACACACACACACACACACACACACACACATACACACGCACACACACACACACACGTCGCCTCAGGCACTTGTCCCGGAGTCGAACTGTAACGCTCTGCAAGACAAAGCACTTCTGTGACAGCTGACTGATTACTAATGCTTACTCATACACTCTCACACAAACACACACACATACCAAACACACACACACAGACACACACATACACTCACACAAACACACACACAAACACACACACACACACACACACAGAGCAAGGCCGCTCCCCTCGCTACCACACCTAGCTCACTTGACACACACTCTTTTACATGCACACACACTTTGTGTATCTTTCCATCTTCTAGTCTTTTTTCTTCACACAGTCACATTAATCCCTGTCACTGTCTTTCCCCTTTTCTTGCATGCACGTACACACCAACACACACACCAACACATGCACGTACAGTACACACACCCACACAAGTCAGTGTATCGAGGTGTGGCCCTCATGTTATGTAAAAGGTGAAGGGTAAAGGTCAAACTACCTGTGAGATAAAACGTTCCAAGATCTTCAGAGGGTGTGTGCGAGATCAGAAGAGAAATACAGGTGAGAAAGGAAGTCACACACACACACGCACACACACACACACACACACATGCACCACACACACACACACACACACACACACACACACACACACAGAGCCGGTGTACTGTCAGTTTGGGGCTAAACAGCACTGCTTACTGGTCAGCATCAGTATGACTATCAATGTTTCTATTATAATCGTTTTCATTTGTTGCAGTAGTAAAGATTACAGGTCATTTAACAATGTGTTTAAAGAATTTAAAATCTATTATGTGAAATAAAAAGAAATGGCATGTAATCTTTTTTTTATTCATTTCCCATTTGTTGCTACTACTAGGTCTTAATTGCTAAATGAATGAAAATGATCATAATTCTCTTATTTTTATTTAGTCTACCACTTCTATTATATAAACTTGTGATACAGCATGAATTAATAAATTAAGACAACAGCACATGCCTTATTGATCTGAAAGCATATCTTTAAAGAATATATATATAATAAGTTGTCTAGTTAGCAGAGTTTCCACTGTGGAACATTTTGCAGAAAGAAGGAGGAAAAGGAACCGTGTGTGTGTGTGTGTGTGTGTGTGTGTGTGTGTGTGTGTGTGTGTGTGTGTGTGTCGCCATGCAATGTAACCAAGTAATTTACTCTAGATATTTTCTTTTTATACTTCTAATCGACTTCAATTAGGAGCAAAATACCGTACTTTTTCCTCCCCTACACTTATTTTAACACTTACGTTTCTGTGTGTGTGTATACGTGTGCGTATGTGTGTGTGTGTGTGTGTGTGTGTATGTGTGTGTGTGTGTGTGTGGTGAAAAGTTTCCTATTGTGGAAATAAACCTCCTTTTCCCACATCAGAGTGGCACACACACACACACACACACACACAAACACACACACACACACACACTTCAGGATCCCTACAAGGGTCAGAATATTCCGTCCAATCACTCACATTTTCCACAAATCTCTTCCAAACCCCAAACAAGCTGCAGTCACATTTCTCTCTCACAACATACTGTTTCACAACTAAACAGTAAAACATGGATTCAATACTGCTGGCTTTTTTGAACAGAAATGTAGATATTGTAATTGTTATAACACCATGCAATACAATAAGAGGCTAAGCGCCAATCAGCCCGGTCCAAAGAAACGTCCCTGCAAAACTACTGATAAAAAAAAGATCCCATTCATATTGTCACATTGGTTCATATTCATAAATCCTCTTATTCATTCAGCACATTTCAACACAAGGCAATGTAAGCGCTTTACAAAAACAAAAAAGCAATTAAAAGCATTAAGATAGAGTGCAACAGAAACATACAATTACATTTAAAGAGGCCCTATTCTACTTTATGGGGTTCTTCCTTCCCTGTAGTGTGTTTTATAGGTTTTTGGTGCATGTCAATGGTCTGCAAAGGCTACTTCCTGAACATAATGACATCACTATATAACACTCGCGCTCCTATTGGCTAGCGCTTCAACACATTGTACATGATAGGCTAAGGGGCGGGACATCTCTAAGCGGTTGACCAATCACAACAGAACCGGGCCAACTAACCAATAAGAGCAGATTGGGCTCTGGTTTCAGACAGAGGGTGTTTCTCAATGTCGAGGAAGGATACTCCAGAGCCACTATTTCAAGGATGCTACGTCATCGAGTGCCGCCGAAGGACTCTTCCAATGTCCAGGATACTTTGAATTCTACCGAGGCCGGCGTACTTCGTTGCGGGAAATGTTGAGGCTGCACATGTGTATCCTCCGCGGTCTTAAAATCCCCACAATGCTTTGCGCACGGACCAATTTCCAAAACCTTTGGCGGAAAATGTAAGGCGGGGCCTCTCATATGACGCACACCTGCACACTTGCTAGCCTGTTCCACTCTTCGTTTTCCGAGGCTAGGAAGTATTCTTGCCTCGCTTCATAAGGAACTCACTCGGAGGTACATGTGCTACCAAGCAAGCCTCCTCGACATTGAGAAACACCCACAGGGTGAAAAGAGGTGCTGCAGCACAGGCAGTATGAGACTAATACAGAGCTTTTTGAACATGAAAGCATGGAGACATGTCACAGTAGTATCTTTATCCTGAAGCCAAACACTCACAGGAAGTGTGTGTGTGTGTGTGTGTGTGTGTGTGTGTGTGTGTGTGTGTGTGTGTGTGTGTGTGTGTGTGTGTGTGTGTGTGTGTGTGTGTGTGTGTGTGTGTGTGATGACACTTGAAACACACTTCATTAGAACCTGTGAAACAACATGACACTGTTTCCTGAGCAGTGGCACAGCGTCACCGTGGCAACAGCATCACCTCTGATCAGCTTCCTCTCTTCCTGTTTCAGCTTCAATGGTTTCTCTCTGCATCGCAACAATAATACTGGCTGACTTATCTAAAGCCAGTTGAGTAGCACTTGAAATGTTTTGGCTCTATGAAACCTGATGTACTTACATGTATAAGATTCTGTTTTCTTCAAGTTTGTATCTTCCTGGTCGAATGTACTTATTGTAAGTCGCTTTGGATAAAAGTGTCAGCTAAATGTAATGTAATGTAATGTAATAATAATAATAGAATAACTTAGGAAGCAGCAGGCCTACATATCAGCTATGGACAGAGTGTTGTTGTCAGGTAACATACATAAAACAATAGGCAATTATATAGTACACATACACGACAATCATTTGGTATCTGTCTACCTTTACGCTGTAAAAATGGAAAATAAAATTAAGAAAAATAAGAATATTAATGTAATACTTGAAATAATCTACAGCTTAAACAGCACAAAGTCAATATACTCTTTTTTCAGAAGTATTTAAATAAATTGAAGGAAACATTTGAAAAAAATAATTATGCGTTTAGTCTGTTTTCGATCAATTGATCAATAGTTTTTAACGTGAATAATATAATGAAAACTATTAATTATGTTATTTGTTTAGCTTTTCTTACATACTACCTGTGCAAGAAATAAAGTAACACTAGAGGGTTATTGTTTCAAAATTATCATTATTATTATTATATTGTATTTATGTACCTATTATTATTATATACATTATTTGGATGTGTTTCCTGAGTGACTATGTGCATGGAAAATAATAATTATTAGCTATACTATTATTGTTAGTATTCATATTTGTATTGATTTTATTATGTCATTATACCACATTTTTAAATCCTCTGTCACTCATTCGAATAGGAGCTAAACGACTGTGTTTATTACAAGAATGCAAAAACATCTTAAAGCAAATTGACCTCTGACTTTTGAATCTATCATTTATACTCTATGTGTGAGGGTGCTAAATAGAAGTGTATCATTCAGCATCATTATAAAAAAAATCACGTGTTGCATTGATTTAAAATAATGTAATAACAACAGCATAGTGTTGCAGACAGACCTATATATACATCCTCCTGGGAAGCGAGGGAAAAAGTGTTTTCCAATCTTCTCAGGGGTTAACAAAACATCTTGCAATTTAGACTTTTTATAATTGTATTTCATTTGAAATGTTACAGTATGTCCACTGTAGAGGACGTCAAGACAGTTTTAGTTTGAACAGACAGTCACAATTAACAGATAGTTTAGTTTAGTTTAGTTTTTTTTTTCGAGCGTGTAAAACCAAAGAAAATACAAATGAAACAAAAGGTGATACAGACATGATACAGTACAATACAAATGAATGCAATAACAAAACGAAACATTTAATTAATAATTGAATAATCTGCAGTATCATTGTCTGATATCAATAACAATAAACAATAAAGCTTTAGCTAATTACACGTCCGAAAAGGGGTCGGAAGAAGTTTACACTTATTTAATCCGACCCCTTCTCCCTTTTTTTTTTTATTTTTATTTTTATTTTTTTACATCTTAATATATGTTAACATACAATATAAACGTATACTTATAATTTTGAATAATTTATATAATCATTCATATAATATTTACAGGCAAGTTAGGACAATGGTCTCTATATATTTATATATATACATACACAAATTCATAAATAAAATACAAAACAAGAATACAAACAGTTATGGTTTAGCAGTTTCATCTATCATGTACCTTGTGAGAATTGTGTCTTTATACCTCTTTTTGAATAGTTTTATGTTTGGACATCCCTTTAGCTCTTCACTCAAATTGTTCCAGATCTTCACCCCACAAACAGAAACACAAAAACTTCTCTTTGTTGTGCGCACCCTAACATTAGTGAATATAAATGAACCCCGTAAATAATGATTCCCTTGTCTTTCATTGAACAATATCTGAATATTCCCAGGTAATTGAACGTGTTTTGCCTTAAACATGATTTGTGCGATTTGGAATTCAACAAGATCTGACAGTTTTAATAATTTTAGCTCTAAAAATAATGGGTTTGTATGATCCCTATAGCCGACATTTTTAATAATTCTTATTGCTCTTTTTTGTAGAATAAATAGGGATTGTGTTGTAGTTTTATAATTACTGCCCCAAACCTCTGCACAGTAACTTAAATAAGGTAAAACCAATGAACAGTAAAGAATGTAGAGGGAATTTTGATCAAGAATCTGTTTTGCCTTGTTTAATATTGCAATACTTCTTGAGACTTTGGAATGAATATGTTTTATGTGTGGTTTCCAGCTCAGTTTCTCATCAATTGTGATTCCAAGGAATTTATGTTCTTTAACTCTCTCAATGAAAATCCCATCTATCTTAATGGATAGATACACTATGTAACGTAGGTATTATGCTTATAGATTGATATTAATACAAGAATGCATTCACCTGTTACTTAAAACATAAATAAATATACCTTTACTGTATACAGTCTATGCTACAGACTCCTCCCCCTCCGCTTACGCCATCACCATAACACGGAAGCAGTCTGCAGAGCGAGCAGAGGCGCAGACAGGCAGCTGCTGAACACAGGCCAGAACAACATTAAATAACATCTCACACACATACACAGGTGTACACAGGTGCACAGAGGGACCCTGCACACACACACACACACACCCCCACACACCCCCATCATGGCGCTGATCCCCTCGCAGGTGCTCCGGGTCGCCATCCTCCTCTCCTACTTCTCCATCCTCTGCCACTACAAAGCGCTGGACATGCCGGCGCACCAGACCTATGGAGGCAGCTGGAAGTTCCTCACCTTCATCGACCTGGTGAGGGGAACAGTGATCTTTAATTTAACCTAAAAAAACCGGTGCATTAGCTGCAGAATCGCTGCTTTGTGTGTCAAATGATTAATATTCATCGTTTCTGGCTTCCTCTTCCTCTTTTTTCCGGGTTTAAACACATGCATACTGAAGACTGTCTGCAGATACAGTAGTGTTTTGGTTTTTGAATACTGTCGGTGTATGGTCTCTTTAATTCAACCCAATACACCCGTTGCATTAACTGCAAGCTGCTTCGAGTCAAATAATGAATCTTTCGTTTCTGGCTTCCTGTCCTCTTCATATCTGTGTTCAAACACATGCATACTGAAGGCTGTTTGCAGATAGTGTTTTTTATATACAGTCGGTGTATGGCGTCTTTTTTTAGCCTCCAGCGTGTTTGAATGGCTGAACAGGTGTTGTGGTGCAGAATGTGCTCCGGCTACAAATGCTTCCCCCGTGACTCGGGAGCGCGCCGCGCGTACACAGCGCGTACACAGAGCTCCCAGAGTGTGGGAAAATTATTATATATATCTATATGCAAATACTTACAATTTAAGGATGACACAAGATTACGACACTGCGTTGTTTTTATTATAAGATGCCCCACACCTTTAATGGTTCATCTGTTATATGTTGTTGTGTTTATATGTTGAGAGTGGGAGGGGCCAAACTAAGGGAACACATAGAAAAGGAAATAAATACATAAATGTATATAATAAGCTTCATAGTATAATGTCTTCTGAAGGAAACGATAACACTATGATGACGAGGAAATGTTGGAAACACACACACACACACACACACACACACACACACACACACACACACACACACACACACACAGTCCCAGTCTCAGTCTTCCCAAACAATGCACACACACACACCCTCATAACAGCAGCTCTTTACACTGATTCAATCAGCAGTAACTCTCTGTGTGTGTTCGCTGTAACGAGCTGAACCAATGTTTCCATTATCACATTCTGTGGGAGTTTCTTTGTTGCATTCCTGTGATCCATCAACAGGTATTGGTTTAATGCTAACCACTTATTTAACCTTTCATACAGACATGCAGCCCCCAGAGTGCATCACATAAAGAATACATAAATAAATACCTATTGCAACAATAACATCTAAGGAATTAATGAATAAAAGTCAATACAATATCATTAAAATAAACACCATTGATAAATATCATGTAAATAAATAGAATAAAATAAATAAAACCAATAATTTAAGCTGAAAAGCAGCAATAGGGAAAACAATAACAACACATACATTATTTTAATTATTATGTATCTGATTAAATATTTTTTGGTAATTGGTCTAAAAGAGTAGTAAATGTTAATCTAGTTTTCTTAGCAGTGGTTTTACTAAGGCCGTGTGTGTGTGTGTGTGTGTGTGTGTGTGTGTGTGTTGTGTTGGTCTGAGTTTTGTGTTGGTGTGTGTGTGTGAGAAACTGCTGTCATATTTTCCACATTATCCTCTCCTCCTGGTTAACTGTAGTGTTAATGACCTGAGGCCTGTACTACGAAGCCGTATTTTCGCTTAGCCGGCTGACTTCAGGGAAAACTCTGGCTTTCCGGTCCTACGACGCTGGTTCTCTTTTTAGCAGGCTAGATCTCCATGGTAACTTATGCTGAGCGGCTAGCCTGGTCCGGAGCAGGTTAGGTTGCAGGCTAAGAGATCAACTCAGTGAAAGCACCGCCTGCTGACCAATCAGAGCTCCGTGTGCAGAGTTTAAAGCGATCAATTCATATTACAGGATAGAGGAAATACAGAAAAACTGCCGTTGCAGGAAAGACGGCCGGCAAAAATCAACTGACTGTGTGAACGTGAAAATTAATAGAATATCCCCTCCCATCTTCAGAGCAATCTGACTATTATAACATTAGCGTTAAGAAAGCTTACTTAAATATCTGCCACGACATAAGTAACCGGATCAGAGTAACATTAAGTACAGTCCGCGGCACTGTGAGTGCAGACGTCGATGTGTGCCATTATCATTCATATCATATCACATCATAATGTATCATATATTTCCTTATCTGAGTCAGCTGAGCCGTATCTGGCCGTGCAACACTCACAGTGTCACATACTGTATGCAGAAGTATTATTTTAAGCAACACATTAAGTTGACGAAACACTCGAGTCAAATTCTCCTAATTAAAGTCAGATCCACTCGTGTCTTGGACGGGGCAGTGATTTCATAAACCTGTTAATGTACGCATTCAAACACTTTTTCTTTTACCAGCTGTATTCACCTTGCAGGTGCAGCTATGTGGCTTTTATCCTGGATAAAGTGTTTAAGTCATGGATGTTAAAGTTTAACTTCTTCATATTTGACTAATATTAAAGTTCACTTTTCATTCAGGAAGTATGACGCTGCGCTGTCAGTACGCTTGTCCGTGTTTGAGATTGGTCGAATGCTCCAAATACCACCCCTTTCATGTGAACGCGCACCTAACTAGATAGGACACGGCTGGCTTGAGCGATCCACTTGATATCCAGCGTCGTAGTACAGTTTAGCGAGAGCGCGTATGTTTTGGATTGGGCCAACCGGCTAACTCAAACATATCCAGGTTAGGTTGAACCAGCTTCGTAGTACAGGCCTCTGAACACACCAGTAGCCGGGAAACACACACACACACACACACACACACACACACACACACACACACACTCAAACATCTGGCTCTAAATCAGAGTGTGTGTGTGTGTGTGTGTGTGTGTGTGTGTGTGTGTGTGTGTGTGACTGTATGAACATGTGCAACATATAGCCCTGCAATAAGTGCTACACTGAGATATGATTACTATGATAGTGCTTGGCGGTATTCCGTTTCATACCGAATACCGTGAACTTTATACCGTATGATATACATTTTTCATATACCCAATACCTTTGAAAAAGTGGTGAAGGCCTATCATGTGAAGCTGAATGTAAAGATGGACACTGAAGAAAATGGGAGAGAAACAGTCAATAAATAAAAATGGCTTTACTAGTTTTTTAGAGACAGAAAGTGATATTGTGATTATTTCATTTCAGAGCAAGGTGAATTTGTACTTAAATACTGTACTTAAAGTGGACCTATCATGCTATATTTGAATAATATAGTGTAGGACCATACCTATATAAGGCATATTTATACTTTTTTTTTTTTCAAAATACCAAACAGATCATGCATTTTAGCCATGCCTCATTTTGCTCAATTTGAAAATGTTTAGCTCTGTTTTTGCAAGGGTTGATTCTGTGAGAACAGCACCACCTACAGGCCTGGCATATGTACTACAGCGTCTCCAGCGCTTTCGAACGGCAATGGCCGTGGCTGTCTCCTCCTGATTGGTGGAGTTGGCCCAATAGCCGTAGCGCCACCGTCCTGACGTCAGGACAGTGTTCAAATCTGGATCAGTTTTGATCAGATCCGTTGCAGCCCCTTTTTTAGAGATTTGGGTATGGAGGAAAATAGAGAGGGTTGTGTTTTCTGACACTTGGTGAGTTCCCTGGAACACCGGGGACACATATTTATGTAGAAAAGACGTACAAAAGTGCATTTTGCATGATAGGTCCCCTTTAAATGAACTTAGTTACTTTACACAGCCTCTGAATGAATGTGGGTGAACTGGGTGAATGCTGACTTGAATATGTAAAAGTGCTTTGAAAGGTCGTCAAGACTGGAGATGTAAATGCAGATTATTTATCATTTATCAGAGTTGACTGTTGCGTTGATCAAACATGAATTGTAGTCAAGAGTCTGTAGTACAACAGGAACAGGAACACTGTGCACACTGTGTTGGTATTAGAGGAGAATAAACACACAGCATGGTGGGTTTATTGCTTTCCTACAAACGGCGTTCCTACATGCTGAAGCTGAATCATCTCTGAGTGGTGACATGACTTCTGGGTAATGTGAGAAATTACCGCCTGAAGTAGAGGAAGGAGAGGTGAGAATTAAATGATGGCGGAGATTGCCGCCATCATTTCTCATTAACACATCTTCTTTAAATGTACCAAGCTATTTCTTTCCTTACCTCCTTAAAGCAGGGCGGGGATACATGGAGTATATCATATATCAAAGTGCTGATTCTCTGTCTGTTACTTTAGATGAAAATAAGGAGCCCCTCCCCACGCCCCTCTGAGAGAAATTTGGTTAAAAAGAACTCAATGGTGCTCTAGGAGGAGATTCAGGTGATAAGGTGGGGGGTACCTTGGTTGCTGATTGGCTAATGGTTACACAAGCCAAAAAATCATGACATCATAAAGTGGCCAAAATCTGATCAGCTCATTTTCAGACAGGTTTTTATAAAAATGGATCAGGACAAAAAGAGAGAGAATCTTTGTTCCTGAAACTTTCAGAAATAATGGATTTTGCATAATAGGTGACCTTTAAAGTGTATAAGAGTGTGTTCGATGTTAAAATGTGTCTCTCTCTCTCTCTCTGTCTGTCTGCAGGTGATCCAGGCGGTGTTCTTCGCTCTGTGCGTCCTCATCGATGTCTCCAGCCTGCTGACTAAAGGAGCCGACAGCATGGAGCAGGAGAGGCAGCTCAGGAAGCTCATCGGCCTGAGAGACTGGATGATGGCCGTGCTGGCCTTCCCTGTGGGAGCGGTGAGGAGATCACACACACACACACACACACACACACACACACACACACACACACACACACACACACACACACACACACACACACACACACACACACACACACACACACACACACACACACACACACACACACACACACACACACACACACACACACACACACACACACACACACACACACACACACACACACACATTTCACGAAGAATTTAAAGTAACATAGTGTGTTATTGCTATACAAATGCACATTTTTGAGGTAAATTATTCCTTAAAATCTCGCTGTAAATAAACAGAACAGGGGCAAACGTGTTGAGTCGTCCTCTCTCCTGCTTCAGACAGGCAGTGACCTCCGTCTGATCCACACACACACACACACACACACACACACACACACACACACTTATTTTACTCAAAGCTTCAGTTGGCAAGGTGCCCTGTAGCTGCTGCACTGAGTAACTCACTGTCTGACCAAAACTATGTCCCAGGTATCGACACACACACACACACACACACACACACACACACACACACACACACACACACACACACACACACACACCTATAGAAGCTGAGAGCTGGCATGGAGCCCTCTGTGTGAGTTGGGCACAGAGTTCAGTTTACACACAGACAATAGACGTGATTATCACCAGCTAATGTCTGGAAACCCAGTCTGACTGATGGGGAGTGTGTGTGTGTGTGTGTGTGTGTGTGTGTGTGTGTGTGTGTGTGTGTGTGTGTGTGTGTGTGTGTGTGTGTGTGTGTGTGTGTGTGTGTGTGTGTGTGTGTGTGTGTGTGTGTGTGTGTGTGTGTGTGTGTGTGTGTGTGTGTGTGTGTGTGTGTGTGTGTGTGTGTGTGTGTGTGTGTGTGTGTGTGTGTGGTGTGTGTGTGTGTGTGTGTGTGTGTGTGTGTGTGGTGTGTGTGTGTGTGTGTGTGTGTGTGTGTGTGTGTGTGTGTGTGTGTGTGTGTGTGTGTGTGTGTGTGTGTGTGTGTGTGTGTGTGTGTGTGGCGCTCTGGTACATGCACGAGTGTAAGGGTGCATACATGTGTGTTATGACTTGACAATTAAACCTGTGTGACTTGTGCATTGTTGACAAAAACTTTGCAAAAACTATATTCATTCCTGTCTGGATCGTACCACTTTTTAATGCATTTCTATACAGGCATCTCCTTTTGTGTAGGGCAGAGTAGAAACTAGAGGAAGTGTGTGTGTGGCCCACGGGGACAAAGTGTGTGTGTGTCTGTGTGTTTCCTGTTGAAAGCAGAGAACATGCCGGTCAGGGTACAATGGGGATGGGGGGGGTTGAGATGACAGCCAGGTAATTCCACCCCTGTCCTGCAGAACATGGTTTGGCCCGAGTCCAAACGCTCAGCTGCCGGAACATCTGACCCAGAGTCAGTTAGATATGATGCGTTCAGGTGAGGGAAAAGTAAGGGGTAACATGCATATATTTGTTTTAAATATGCATAATGATGACAGCTGCAGGAAGTGGACATCATTTGCTCAGGTTTTCTGGATTTTTGCTTCGACTTGGTTCCAAATTATGGGATATCGTGATATCCTTAGTTCTGTGTATTGTGTTCTTCTTACTGCAGCTTGACACAACAGATCACAAAGTCACAAATGTTCTTGCAACACTTGACGGCATATGGCTTATTTTTGTATAATTGGCAGTGGGAGAATTGAAAAAAAAATTCAATTACCTCACGTCTGTTTTGACAATCATGCATCACATCAAAATACAGTTGCTTATAATAAAGAAACAAACAAGAAAGCAAGAAAATCCTCCCAGAAATGTTGTTAAGAAGTAAAAAAATAAACAAAATAATACGAATGAAAGTTACCAGAAATATGTTACTTGTTTTAGAGAAGAATCAGAGGATGAAACCCTCTTTATTTCTTGTCACACATTTAAAGTGTTAAACAAAGAAATATGTTAACCAAATAACAATTGTAATACATTGGAGTTCCCTTTCTTTAATCTCAGTGTTTTTTATCTGTTCCGTATTGTTATTGTTTGCTGACTTCCTGTC
>NW_022987552.1:2032821-2043060 GCF_902827165.1 Trematomus bernacchii
AAGCTCCTTACGATCCAGAGAAATGTCAACAGGAGACTTTTCTCTCGATATTTTTAGGGTTCAAGTGGAGTTTAAAAACCTTTATCTGTGCAACAAGCTGCGGCACTTTGACCTCCTGAACGCTGACGCACACACCGGGGGATTCATCTTTTTAATCTTGTGTGATGAGGCAGAACATGTTCTCAAAAAGCCACAGAAGTTTGTTTTAAATCCTACTGAGGATGCATATGTTTCCAAAGATACCACATGTGTTTGGCTTAATAGAATATTCCCATTTGATGTTATGTTGCGGCTATAAAAACACCGTGTCAGGGCTTCAATATCGAGCGTAAAATACAGATGTTGTCAAGCAGCTGGGAACATTTATACATTTAAGGGCAAAAAAAGAGAGACATTTGCTCCAAAATGGACAGGATCAGACTTATGGAAATGTTAAAAAATACAAATTGTTCATGCATTTTCAGGGTGGGTTCAAATACAGCAACTACGATTAATGAAACCATTGATTCATCTATTTTATCGCCGCCAAAGAAGCAAGGTTTTCCACTTCTCTGCCCTAGTATTACTCTCAGTTTGGAAGAAGCTTTGCACAGTTTGCCTCGTGTTGGTTTGCAATTTCTTTGGAACTGCGTAACCCATTTCTTTAGGATGCATTCTTTGTTTTTTTATAGAAGTTGACCCACAGGAATATTCTTTAAATGCACACTATGTAGGAGGCAATAAGGACATACAAAAGAGGGTTTAACAGGACAATCTAACTAGTGTGTATTTATAACATTTATATACTGTTCACCAAAGGAGGCCATCATTGTGTCACATCCTTAATTTGACCAATCAGCATCTCAGGTTTCCCGAAGAAAGGTCAGAGTGAAGATGTCGAGTGTGCAAACTAACAATGTCTCCGAGGAGGACAGAATAGCTCTCTCTCTCTCTCTCTCCTGGGGTCTTACATTCTAGGTTTCCCTCCCATCATTATACTGTACACACACACACACACACACACACACACACACACACACACACACACACACACACACACACACACACACACACACACACACACCCTGACGCTGCACTTTTACCCAGAGCGCCTCAGTGGAATTCCAGTCTCCCGGTCATGTGTAAGTTTAGTCTCTGCTGAGAGGACTCGTAAATAATACTCTCTTTATCCTCGCTCTCTATTTTTGTTTCTAGGTCTCTGTCTGTTGTGTTCTCTCTCTCTCTCTCTCTCT
The DNA here is from genome assembly GCF_902827165.1 of Trematomus bernacchii. Taxonomy (NCBI): domain Eukaryota; kingdom Metazoa; phylum Chordata; class Actinopteri; order Perciformes; family Nototheniidae; genus Trematomus; species Trematomus bernacchii. The sequence goes on from NW_022987552.1 coordinate 2,034,054, forward strand.
CTCTCTCTCTCTCTCTCTCTCTCTCTCTCTCTCCTCTCTCTCTCTCTCTCTCTCTCTCTCTCTCTCTCTGCCCCCCCCCCCCCCCCATGAGGTTTGTGGTTTGGCTGATTTCTGCCTCTGTGGAAAATCCCCCCTCTTCTGCGAACAGCCGTGGTGCGATCCTGTGGTTCTGGGGCTAAAACGGGACAAACCATTTCACGCAGCTGGGGGTTGGAGGGGTCACATAGCTGAGGGCAGGTTCACGGGGTCAAACATCTTCCAGTGTCCAAGGAAAACTCAAAATGATGCAGCGTGGATAGATTAAAACGGTGCTGCAGGACTAGAAATGACTTTGCATTTTACCTCGTCTGAAGGTCAATGGTTTTCTGAATGTGTTTTTGGATTTGTTAGACTGAAATAAGGTCTGTGGTTAACACAAGATAATGAGATTACTACCACATAAAATACGTCAGTAAATACCCCACTGTTGAATTTTAAAATGGGGGCTGCTAACAAGTGTCTAAATGAGACGACTAAACATCATCATGCCCAACATTAGCCTCCTTTAGCTTAGCGGTGGTGTCGTGAAGTCATGTGACCGTGCTGTAGTTCCTTTATAGCCCAACATTAGCCTCCTTTAGCTTAGCGGTGGTGACGTGAAGTCATGTGACCGTCCTGTAGTTCCTTTATAGCCCAACATTAGCCTCCTTTAGCTTAGCGGTGGTGACGTGAAGTCATGTGACCGTGCTGTAGTTCCTTTATAGCCCAACATTAGCCGCCTTTAGCTTAGCGGTGGTGCCGTGAAGTCATGTGACCGTGCTGTAGTTCCTTTATAGCCCAACATTAGCCGCCTTTAGCTTAGCGGTGGTGACGTGAAGTCTTGTGACCGTGCTGTAGTTCCTTTATAGCCCAACATTAGCCACCTTTAGCTTAGCGGTGGAGACGTGAAGTCATGTGACCGTGCTGTAGTTCCTTTATAGCCCAACATTAGCCGCCTTTAGCTTAGCGGTGGTGACGTGAAGTCATGTGACCGTGCTGTAGTTCCTTTATAGCCCAACATTAGCCGCCTTTAGCTTAGCGGTGGTGACGTGAAGTCATGTGACCGTCCTGTAGTTCCTTTATAGCCCAACATTAGCTTTTTACTTCAAAAATCATGATGCCCCTTAAGAGATCCTACATATTTTGCATTTAAATATAACACATTTGCAAAGGCAGGTACAGTAGTGGTTCCTCAGTCAAACTTGACCTACAGTAAGTGCATATTTTTTAAGATCCAAAGGAGATATTCGATATTGCTGTGATTACCATCAATAATGTTTGGATGCAACAGGTTGTATGGTTCACTTTTCGACAAGGTTTAAGAATGTTGAGCCTTCTTGAACATTAGCAGGTTTTAATCTATGCACCTTCCCACGACAATCTGAGAATAATTAACAGATGGAGGATGACAAGTCGTTGTTCTTCTCAACGTGACAAAACGAAGTCGAGACAAAGAGCTAGCAGTCTGAATTTCGCCCTGGGTGAAAACACACACACAAAACACAAACACCACACACACCACAATCTCTCATCCTCTCTCACCAATGGAAATAATTGTCGTTGAGCAATATTAAATCATTTGAAATATAAGGGGAAAAGATGTGTGTGTGTGTGTGTGTGTGTGTGGTGTGTGTGGTGTGTGTGTGTGTGTGTGTGTTGTGTGTGTGTGATGTGTGTGTGTGTGTGTGTGTGTGTGTGTGTGTGTGGGTGTGTGTGTGTGTGGTGTGTGTTGTGTGTGTGTGTGTGTGTGTGTGTGTGTGTGTGTGTGTGTGTTGTGTGTGTGTGTGTGTGTGTGTGTGTGTGGGTGTGTGTGTGTGTGTTGTGTGTTGGTGTGTGTGTGTGTGTGTGTGTGTGTTGTGTGTGTGTGTGTGTGTGTGTGGTATCAGAGTGCCCCCTAGTGGACAATGAGGTATGTCATGTGAGAATCTGAGTATACAGTAATCTGTCATTGCAGATTTTATCAATGTATTTAATTTCTGCTGCTTTAATTTAACAACGATCCAGCTGTTACAAAACCATGATGGAAACAATGCTGGTTGGGATCGAGGGTATATACTGTACAGTATAAAAGGTGCGTGCTATTTCTAGTGTGGTTTGTGTGTGTGTTCAGTAACACAGATTGAATTGTTTCATGTGAGTGTTTGTGAGAACTGGCTGAGCAGAAAATAGCATCAGATGCCTCGACCTCCATTAAATGTGTTTGTGTGTTTAGGTGGATTACACAGGTGACTGAACACACACACACACACACACACACACACACACACACACACACACACACACACACACACACACAGATGCATTATCTATTAAAAGAGAACACATTTAGATCCAGATAACCAACAGAATACTTTATTTATAACGGGGGGGAAATTGGGTTACGTGAAACTGTCTCCATTTTAGAATTACAAATAAATAAATAAACAGAATTAAAAAAATATGTATCACAGGAAAATTAAATAAAATATCCAATAAAAGATTAAAAAAATAACTAAATATAATAATTTATTAAAAAAATTCAAATATAATTAAGAAAATAATCTACAAGTTTAATATGTATTATAATTTCGAAGCTCACCTTACACTTCATGTTATATTTAAATTGATAAACTCTCTCTGTATCTCCTCCTCTCAGCACACCACAGTCCTGCCCTTCATCATCATCGAGATGCGGACGACCCGCCACCGATACCCCAGCAGGTTGTGGGGTCTGGCCGCTGTTTGCTGCTTTGGCATCGGATACATCCTCTGGTAACAATACGTTTTCCTTTTTCCTACAGTCCATAAACACCACAATACAAAGGCCCTGTGTGTGCTGTGGTTTTCCCTTTCCTGTAGTGTTCTATAGGTTTTAGTGCATGTAAATGGTCTGCAAAGGCTAAAATCACTACTGCCACTGCAGCACGTAGCACGGTTTAAGCCCGGCTCGCTTTCTTTTGCTTTTCCACTAGGGGTAGTTCCGGCTCAGGGCTACTTTTTCACCTTTTTTCTGGCCCTCCAAAATCGAGGTTCTTACCGGGCCAACAACCGGGCTGAGTATGCTAAACTAGAGAATCGCTGGCAAGGGGGCTACAACTACAACAAGATGAACATATTTTACCGGGATTTAATTGTAATACACGTTTCAAAATGATGCCGAAGTAACAACATACTGATACCGGTTAGTAACAACCATGAATTAATGCTTTGTCAAGTCTGCAGACAGACGGCAGGCGAAACACCTTTTAAAATGCGTGTTGTCTAAATGGAGATCGGCTAAGCTAACACAGTATATGCTCCGACCGTCCACACTCACAACAACGGCCTATACAGACATAATAAAGGCAGCGACTGTATTCACCATGACACAGACAGTCTGTGGTTTGTACTTGTTTAACTTTTGTCTTGTTTCTGAACAGATATGAGGAGCTGTGAGCTCTGAGTGCTAACAGCTAACGGCTGATGTTTTGGTTTTGTGGTTCGCATTGAAGATGACGTCACCGCAGTTTTACGCAGCGTCGCTCCGCCCGCCGAACAGCCAATCGCCCCACCTACCCTGCGTTACTATAGTTACTACCCCTGTTGGTAAACTGTAATGGAAACGCAGCATAAAGTGAGCCTGGCCTACCAAGGCCTAACCATACCGTACTAAGCCGTGCGAGGTCCTGCAGTCATATGTGATATTTTATCTAGAATATTTTTCTGCTTGATTTGGTTCAAGAGTTACATAAACTGGGCAAATCAAGAAGAGAGTAAAAGGTTATTTACTTAACTACTTGTTTGGTTTGGGTTAAAGGAGAACGTTCTGGGTGATTCTAGCTGTTTAAATTAGTAAAATCCTCAGTTAATAATTACACCCCCCTTGATTTAATTATTTCATTCTTGATCTTCTCTTAAAAACTTCCCAAATAAACCCCCTAATTGTGGGTAACATATTAACCCCACCTTCCTGTCCCCCCCCACAGGACGTGTTGGGTACAGCAGGTGACGGGCGTCTGGGTTTACCCGGTCCTTGAACGCATCACTCCTCTGGCTCGGATCCTGTTCTTCAGCGCGATGACCGTCGTGATCTGTGTTTTCTACACACTCGGAGAAATCCTCAACACCTACATCTGGGACCAGGCACACACAGGTACACACACACACACACACACACCACACATACACACACACACACACACACACACACACACACACACACACACACACACACCACAACACACACACAACACACACACACACACACACACACCCACCCTTTACTGTCCTCTGACTCCAGTTTCTTTCTTCTCTGTTTCTTTCGCTCAGGTAAAGTGAAAGGTGAGTGATCTCCTCCAGAGGGCGAGTCGACCCCCCCCCCCACCGGGACAGCACAAGAACAGAAAACAAGCGACCTCTCTGGAAGTGGAAGAAAAATAAACATTTACCTTTGGACTGAAACACAACAAACAACACCATAGAAGTAGATAAATAAACAGCTAAATGTAAATACAGAAGAAGAAGAAGAAGAAGAAGAAGAAGAAGAAGAAGAAGAAGAAGAAGAAGAAGAAGAAGAAGAAGAAGAAGAAGAAGAAGAAGAAGAAGAAGAAGAAGGGAACGAAGGAAGACGCCGCTTTTGTTTTATCATGTTTGTGTTTGTTAGTGGCTAAAACATCGTGACACACACACACACACACACACACACACACACACACACACACACACACACACACACACACACATTTACAGTACGTGTTATCTACTTTTCTGGTATGAAAAGTTATTATCTAATGAGACACACTAGATGTACTGAAAGAAGTTAATGTTGGTACAAAATCAATAAATTTGAGTGGAAACTTTTCGTGAAGTTTGGATCCCGAGTGCAATCTTAATCTAAAGGTAATGAAGTCTGTGTGGAATTGAAATTGGACCCTTTCACTTTGTATAAATAAGTCTGAGTAAATACATCCACTATTATGGTTTAAAGCAGAGCAAAACAGGAAATCCTTACACTTGAGAGGCAGAAAACCGCCTGTGTTTGCTGCAGAAATGACCTGAAATCAGGGGCGTGGGAACCTCCGGCCCCCGGGCCGTATACGGGACCGCGAGACCATTTGGTACGGCCCTCGAGGTAATTTATAAACACACGCAAAAAAAAGAAAAAAATTAAAGGGGACCTATCATGCAAAATGCACTTTTGTACGTCTTTTCTACATGAATATGTGTCCCCGGTGTTCCAGGGAACTCACCAAGTGTCAGAAAAACACAACCTCTCTATTTTCCTCCATACCCAAATCTCTAAAAAAGGGGCTGCAACGGATCTGATAAAAACTGATCCAGATTTGAACACTGTCCTGACGTCAGGACGGTGTGGCGCTACGGCTATTGGGCCAAACTCCACCAATCAGGAGGAGACCCGCATGGCCATTGCAGTTCGAAAGTGCTGGAGACGCTGTAGTACATATGCCAGGCCTGTATAGTGGCGCTGTTGTAGTCTGCCACAAAAGCAGCGAAGAGACTTGGTTACCATGGTTACCTTCTGTTATTCTCCGCTGTGGCTTTTTTTTCTCCCTCCCCGAGGCAAGCGTTTGCCTCCCGGCTGCTTTAATTCAATGCAATCCCCTCCCCGTCGAGGCAAGCATTGTAATTCTCTCCGGTTAGTCCACCAGCAGATGACAAACACCCACCTCTCCGCCTCTTCCAAGGAACGAGGGGGACCGTGCTGGCAGGTTTCAGTTTCAGTTGTTTCGCCGGTCTTTCAAAGGTCTTGTTATTTATTGAGCTTTAAAACAAATGAATAAAGACTCTATATAATAAAACACGGAGGACGGAGATCCTCTTTTCTCCCCCTCTTCTGACAGCCCAGCAGGCTGATCAGAGCACGTCTCCCCTCTCCTGCAGGGGGGCGTGGTCAGAGAATCAGACCCGTAGACAGCAAACAGCTCACATAGAGCGAAATGAGGCATGGCTAAAGGCATGATCTGTTTGGTATTTCGAAAACAGAAACGTATAAATATACCTTATATAGGTATGGCCCTACAATATATCATTTAAATATAGCATGATAGGTTTCCTTTAAAGAAATCTAGACCGCAAAAAAATTAAACAAGCGAGTGCCTGTTCTTCCTGGCCAAGGTCAGGGTCCTTGAACACAACATGTGTCATCACGTGGTATATGGTCTCGTCTGATAGGGGTGCAGTTCTGGACGGAGAGCTACCAGTACGCCGCTCCGGCACTTCAGAAATGTCAGTACGATAAGGAGCCGTACACATGCTGCAGTTTCTGCGTGGCTGTGTCTTTAGCTGAAAGCCCAGTGGAGATCTGTTCATCTGGCATACTGATCATACAGTCAATAACTTTGTTGTTATTAGCATCTGGTTAGCTAGCTATGCTAACGAATATAAGAAGCTTTTTCTACAACCAGTGAGGTAAAGGCACATCTTTATATGATCATTATAGTTATAAAAAAATAACAGAATAAAGTAAACAGGTATAAAATACTATATGACATTAAAAAAAAGTTGTTATTAATAAACAAGAATACAGTTTAAAAGGAGAGTGATTTGTAAAATATCCATAAAGAAAAATAAATCTGCTTACAGTTCTGTTTCATATGGGTGTTGAGAAATGTATCCATAGATCTCTCAATTTTGCTCTCAAAGTGCACCAGATTGATGCTTTTAACTTCAACATTTAAAAAAAAATCTTCCCGGGGGAGCATCCCCCCGGACCCCCCCTAGAGGAGGTTAGATCCCCCCCCCCCCCCCCCCCACTTAAATCATGTCCACATGAATAAGAAACTAAATACATTTGCACACATCTTGTGTCCATATCTTTCTGTTTTGGTGGTCATGCCACAGCCGTGCATGTGCACGCGCGAGTCATGGTGAGATATCTGGATTAAGAGATTGCTTTTTCTTTGCACAGCATGAAAGAAAGGCCAAATGAATGGGCTGTGATTTTAGTTTTTTTAAGCAGAGGTCAATCATTTGTACGGCCCTCGGAGGATGTTGAAAAAGTTGAAATGGCCCTTGAGAGGAAAAAGGTTCCCCACCCCTGATCTAAAGAGTTTAAATGAAGTCTTTAAAATATCCCCAAAACCCCGGGTTTTCTCGTGTGAAAACCCTTTTTAGTTTAAACTCAACTAAACCTTTGCCACTGCTGTGACTTCAGGAAATTCAACTTATAAGTGAATCTAATATACACCTGAACATGAGCAGAAGATGTCCTCTTTAACGGTAGAAATGAAGAAGAAGAAGAGATAGAAAATGGCTGCTTCATTCTGTTGAGCAGAAGGGAGGAGAAACATTCAAACATTTCAGTTTCCTTTTCTTCTGCCTCTTCTTCTTCTTCTTCAGAGTCTGTAAAAGAGTGAAACCTCAACGCACACACACCACAACACTTCCTGTCAACACACACTCTGCTTCTCTTTTAACACAAATCAACGCCCCTCCTCTCTCTCCTCTCATGTTGGGAAACAATATGAAAATAAAGTTAATTTTCTCTGACAGTGTTGTTCCTGCGCCTCGACACGACGTGACATCTCCTATTACAGAGGATTCTTTGTAAGTGTTCGACAGAGTGTGTGTAAATGTGTGTGTGTGTGTGTGTGTGTAATGTGTGTGTGTGTGTGTGTAAATGTGTGTGTGTGTGTGTGTGGTGTGGTGTGTGTGTGTTGTGTGTGTGTGTGTGTGTGTGTGTGTGTGTTGTGTGTGTGTGTGTGTGTGTGGTTGTGTGTGTGTGTGTGTGTAAATGTATGTGTGTGTGTGTGTGTCTTACTGTCAGATAGGAAAGGAGTCTGACACAAACACCCGTGTGTGTGTGTGTGTGGTGTGTGTGTGTGTGTGTGTGTGTGTGGGTGTGTGTGTGTGTGTGTGTGTGTGTGTGGTGTGTGTGTGTGGTGTGTGGTGTGTGTGTGTAAATGTGTGTGTAAATGTGTGTCTTACTGTCAGATAGGAAAGGAGAGTCTGACACAACACCAAATGTGTGTGTGTGTGGTGTGTGTGTGTGTGTGGTGTGTGTGTGTGTGTGTGTGTGTTGGTGTGTGTGCAGATAGGAAATGAGAGTCTGACACAACACCAAATGTGTGGTGTGTGTGGTGTGTGTGTGGTCTCTTCATTAACACGTCGGCTCCTCCGCTCTGAGGTGACACATTAGAACGTTCTGGAAATTCTGCTCTGGCATTCATTAGCATAGATTTACATGCTAACGAGCAGAGAGGAGAATGGAATAAAAACACTTGTTTAAATTGAAGGAGAGATGGTGCATGACGCTGGAATGGAAGTTGTGAAAGAAATAAACAATAAGGACGAAGAAAAAGAGAGAAATAACTGAAAAAAGGAAGGAAACAGGAAGGAAGTGAGGGAGGAAGGAAGGAAGGAAGGAAGGAAGGAAGGAAGCTGTCAGCCACTAAAGGAAGGAAGGAAGGGAAACAGGAAGGAAGTGGAGAAAGATACACTGAAACAAAAAAAAAGAGAGAGTGTGAAAGAGTTTTAAAAACAGCCGAGAACACACACACGACAGAAGTACCCACACACTCACTCAACACACACAACACACACACACACACACAACTCCTGTAAGCGTTTTAGACACATATTGATACACACTGTTTTATAATCCTGTCAGCTGCAGATACTGTGAACACACACACACACACCACAGTTCATGTGTGTGTGTGTGTGAGAGGAAATGAAACAGCAGAATGAGTCTGAAATGTGTCTGTGTGTGTGTGTGTGTGTGTGTGTGTGTGTGTGTGTGTGGTATATGAGCAGTTGTGAAGGTCACTCCTGTTGAGAAGCACTGCTAGACACACACACACACCGTTTCACACACTCTCTCTGTCTCTTCTCAGAATAACAAACAGGAAGTGGTTTTACTTTTACAGAACTAACGTGTGTGAAACGTTAACAGTGACATTGAAAGTGGCCGAAAAGCAAAAAGAACTACAGAAGCTCCAACAACACCAGAGTTATTATTCAGATGTTTTATTTATCGTGATCAATATTCAGTTCAAGTAATTTAATTCAT
>NW_022987553.1:0-56930 GCF_902827165.1 Trematomus bernacchii
ATAATTCTCAGCAATCTCTCCTCCGTCCGCCATTGTTTTTTCACACTGACTGACTTCAACAAAGCGACACTGTGAGTAAAATGTGCATTAATTATTAGCAAATACGGGTGTAAACACTGTTACAAACGCAGTTCTATGTCCGAGATTAGTCATACTGAGTTAACCGTGGTGTTTGTGCGGTACTTTGTGAACCGCTGATGCACTGCTGTGTGTGTTTACCTTTAGCTAGCGGCTAAGCTAGCGGGACGCTACGGAGCCCAGCTATCCGCCCTCTGAAGCTTTTTAGGGCCGACAGGGGGAGGACAGTGTCCCGCTAACGCTGTGTGTGTGTGTTTCACATTAGCGGGATGCTACGGAGCTCAGGTATCCGCACTCTGAAGCTTTTAGGGACGACAGGGGGAGGACAATACAACGCTGTGTGTATTTATCGCTAAGCTAGCGGCTAAGCTAGCTGGACGCTACGGTTCAGGTATCCGTCCTCTGAGGCATTTATGGCGGACAGGTTGAGGAGGATGTCCCGCTCCTGTGTGTGTGTAACGGAGCTCAGATGAGAGGGCTCTGATTACAGTTTTAATCCTCTGTTAATCCGCATGTTTTCTGCCATATTTGATGAGAGATAAAATGATTTTCTGCCACAGGAGTTTGACAGAGAATAACTGAAAAAGTACACAGTAAAATAACTCATGGCCACTGAGTACCTGGAGTGCTGATGAACACAGATTCTGTGTTCAATAGAGAGTGCATTAATAATAATAATAATAATAATAATAATAATAATAATAATAATAATATGTATTCAAGACTCTTTGCTCACAGCAGCATTTCTCTCCTCCTCCCTCCTTCCTTTTCTCCTCAGGAGGAGATGCAGGGTCCTGATGGCCAGCCAGGATACCAGCATGTCCTGAAGCTGGCCAAGGCCCTGCTGGAAGCCAGGAGCCTTCAGGGGCTTTCTGACAAGAGGGTGGACGAACTCATGGCCCTCTGGCAACGCCTGCACGAGCCGGACAGGCGACGAGTCGTCTACCCTCCCAGACACCGGGAGAGGCAGCTGAAGGGGAAGAACACCTCCTGTCCTGGGAAGGAGAGTCTCCAACGGTAAGACTTGCTTCAAATATTCCTGTTTCCTGTACTAAATATTGGCTGCGTATTAACCCTCACTATCCTCTCCGTGACTCAGCTGTCTTCTCGGGTTTGTCTTACAGGTTCTCTCGGCAGTACAGGTGGGACAAGGACAGCCCTTCAATTACAACATCCCGGAGGTGCCGGGACCTTCAGGGGTGGGTCTGCCTGCCTCATCTGGCCACATCCCCCCTCCTCCTCCCCCTCCTCCTCCCCCTCCTCAGACACTGCTCCCGGATGTCCCTCTCATGGCTGCCTCTGCTGCTCAGCCTCCTCCTCTTCGTGTGCCCAGGACAACAGCCTACAGGAAGAGGAAGGCGGCGGAGGCTGATGCTGCAAGGGGCGGGCCGTCGCCCGGGAGCAGACAGGTCAGTACACCTGCAGCAAGTGTGGCCAGGCCAAGAGGATCAACACTGACCACACTCGCATTGCAGGTGTGTCTTACTGTGCGGCTGCCGGTGGGAAAACTGGCGGGAGGAGATGAAAAGACTCAAAAGGGACCCAGAGGGTGGGGGGGAATGATAGCACTTTTTTCTTTAATTCTCTTTTATCTTTATTTATTTGAATCTCTATTTTAAAATAAAACTCTGAACTGAACTTTGTGTGGAAACTTTATTTAGAATTCATTACACAACGTCTGATATTTCACTGCAACACGGGTCCATAAAACACAACATGGTGCATAAATAAGCACAGTAGAGATGATGAGATGGTATACCGTAGTATTTGTAGTTTATTACAATCATCATCATTTACCAAAACCCCCTGTTTCAGAGTCACTATGTGTCAGTCAGTGATGGCTCTCATGGCTGCTCCTCCTCCTCCTCCTCCTCCTCCTCCTCGAACTCAGATCCAGAGAGCAGTTTACAACCAAAGACTGAGGACGACACTGGAGACTCTTCTGAACCTGACGCTGAACACAGTGCTGATTGGAAGGAGACCAGAGAACCTGCCTCAGGCTCAAAGTCACTGAAAAATAGACAAGAATCTGTCAGTGATCCACGACGTAGTGCTGGAAAGAAACCACTCAGCTGCTCAGTCTGTAAGAAAGCTTTTAGACATAGAAGAGATCTAAATCCACACAGGAGAGAAACCCTTTGGCTGCTCAGTCTGTGAGAAATTTGTGAATTTTTCACAGAATATACATTTATATATTTATACTTTATACCCTTTAATTTAAACCCCCTGTTTTAGAGTCACTATGTGTCAGTCAGTGCTGGCTGTCATCATCTCTTCAGCTCTTCCTCATGTCTGCCACAGCTGGGGATCGAACCGCGGACCTTCCGCTCCCCACATTTTTTTTTTTTTTTTTCACTTTTTGGGCCCCCTTTCCTCTCCTTGCCCCCCTGCTTCGTAGAGAAGAATGGGCAGTATCCTCTTGCGCACCGGTGAGATGTTCTTCTCTGTTCCAATGTTCCAATTTCTGACCAATGGCTGTCCAGGCTTGTTCCATAACTCGCCCAATAGGGAGGCCGGATATGTTCCATAAGAGAGAATCAAACTTTTGGGGCTTTTGGCGTCCAATCGGTGAGGCGGATTTGTTCCATAATTCTCAGCAATCTCTCCTCCGTCCGCCATTGTTTTTTCACACTGACTGACTTCAACAAAGCGACACTGTGAGTAAAATGTGCATTAATTATTAGCAAATACGGGTGTAAACACTGTTACAAACGCAGTTCTATGTCCGAGATTAGTCATACTGAGTTAACCGTGGTGTTTGTGCGGTACTTTGTGAACCGCTGATGCACTGCTGTGTGTGTTTACCTTTAGCTAGCGGCTAAGCTAGCGGGACGCTACGGAGCCCAGCTATCCGCCCTCTGAAGCTTTTAGGGCCGACAGGGGGAGGACAGTGTCCCGCTAACGCTGTGTGTGTGTGTTTCACATTAGCGGGATGCTACGGAGCTCAGGTATCCGCACTCTGAAGCTTTTAGGGACGACAGGGGGAGGACAATACAACGCTGTGTGTATTTATCGCTAAGCTAGCGGCTAAGCTAGCTGGACGCTACGGTTCAGGTATCCGTCCTCTGAGGCATTTATGGCGGACAGGTTGAGGAGGATGTCCCGCTCCTGTGTGTGTGTAACGGAGCTCAGATGAGAGGGCTCTGATTACAGTTTTAATCCTCTGTTAATCCGCATGTTTTCTGCCATATTTGATGAGAGATAAAATGATTTTCTGCCACAGGAGTTTGACAGAGAATAACTGAAAAAGTACACAGTAAAATAACTCATGGCCACTGAGTACCTGGAGTGCTGATGAACACAGATTCTGTGTTCAATAGAGAGTGCATTAATAATAATAATAATAATAATAATAATAATAATAATAATAATAATAATATGTATTCAAGACTCTTTGCTCACAGCAGCATTTCTCTCCTCCTCCCTCCTTCCTTTTCTCCTCAGGAGGAGATGCAGGGTCCTGATGGCCAGCCAGGATACCAGCATGTCCTGAAGCTGGCCAAGGCCCTGCTGGAAGCCAGGAGCCTTCAGGGGCTTTCTGACAAGAGGGTGGACGAACTCATGGCCCTCTGGCAACGCCTGCACGAGCCGGACAGGCGACGAGTCGTCTACCCTCCCAGACACCGGGAGAGGCAGCTGAAGGGGAAGAACACCTCCTGTCCTGGGAAGGAGAGTCTCCAACGGTAAGACTTGCTTCAAATATTCCTGTTTCCTGTACTAAATATTGGCTGCGTATTAACCCTCACTATCCTCTCCGTGACTCAGCTGTCTTCTCGGGTTTGTCTTACAGGTTCTCTCGGCAGTACAGGTGGGACAAGGACAGCCCTTCAATTACAACATCCCGGAGGTGCCGGGACCTTCAGGGGTGGGTCTGCCTGCCTCATCTGGCCACATCCCCCCTCCTCCTCCCCCTCCTCCTCCCCCTCCTCAGACACTGCTCCCGGATGTCCCTCTCATGGCTGCCTCTGCTGCTCAGCCTCCTCCTCTTCGTGTGCCCAGGACAACAGCCTACAGGAAGAGGAAGGCGGCGGAGGCTGATGCTGCAAGGGGCGGGCCGTCGCCCGGGAGCAGACAGGTCAGTACACCTGCAGCAAGTGTGGCCAGGCCAAGAGGATCAACACTGACCACACTCGCATTGCAGGTGTGTCTTACTGTGCGGCTGCCGGTGGGAAAACTGGCGGGAGGAGATGAAAAGACTCAAAAGGGACCCAGAGGGTGGGGGGGAATGATAGCACTTTTTTCTTTAATTCTCTTTTATCTTTATTTATTTGAATCTCTATTTTAAAATAAAACTCTGAACTGAACTTTGTGTGGAAACTTTATTTAGAATTCATTACACAACGTCTGATATTTCACTGCAACACGGGTCCATAAAACACAACATGGTGCATAAATAAGCACAGTAGAGATGATGAGATGGTATACCGTAGTATTTGTAGTTTATTACAATCATCATCATTTACCAAAACCCCCTGTTTCAGAGTCACTATGTGTCAGTCAGTGATGGCTCTCATGGCTGCTCCTCCTCCTCCTCCTCCTCCTCCTCCTCGAACTCAGATCCAGAGAGCAGTTTACAACCAAAGACTGAGGACGACACTGGAGACTCTTCTGAACCTGACGCTGAACACAGTGCTGATTGGAAGGAGACCAGAGAACCTGCCTCAGGCTCAAAGTCACTGAAAAATAGACAAGAATCTGTCAGTGATCCACGACGTAGTGCTGGAAAGAAACCACTCAGCTGCTCAGTCTGTAAGAAAGCTTTTAGACATAGAAGAGATCTAAATCCACACAGGAGAGAAACCCTTTGGCTGCTCAGTCTGTGAGAAATTTGTGAATTTTTCACAGAATATACATTTATATATTTATACTTTATACCCTTTAATTTAAACCCCCTGTTTTAGAGTCACTATGTGTCAGTCAGTGCTGGCTGTCATCATCTCTTCAGCTCTTCCTCATGTCTGCCACAGCTGGGGATCGAACCGCGGACCTTCCGCTCCCCACATTTTTTTTTTTTTTTTTCACTTTTTGGGCCCCCTTTCCTCTCCTTGCCCCCCTGCTTCGTAGAGAAGAATGGGCAGTATCCTCTTGCGCACCGGTGAGATGTTCTTCTCTGTTCCAATGTTCCAATTTCTGACCAATGGCTGTCCAGGCTTGTTCCATAACTCGCCCAATAGGGAGGCCGGATATGTTCCATAAGAGAGAATCAAACTTTTGGGGCTTTTGGCGTCCAATCGGTGAGGCGGATTTGTTCCATAATTCTCAGCAATCTCTCCTCCGTCCGCCATTGTTTTTTCACACTGACTGACTTCAACAAAGCGACACTGTGAGTAAAATGTGCATTAATTATTAGCAAATACGGGTGTAAACACTGTTACAAACGCAGTTCTATGTCCGAGATTAGTCATACTGAGTTAACCGTGGTGTTTGTGCGGTACTTTGTGAACCGCTGATGCACTGCTGTGTGTGTTTACCTTTAGCTAGCGGCTAAGCTAGCGGGACGCTACGGAGCCCAGCTATCCGCCCTCTGAAGCTTTTAGGGCCGACAGGGGGAGGACAGTGTCCCGCTAACGCTGTGTGTGTGTGTTTCACATTAGCGGGATGCTACGGAGCTCAGGTATCCGCACTCTGAAGCTTTTAGGGACGACAGGGGGAGGACAATACAACGCTGTGTGTATTTATCGCTAAGCTAGCGGCTAAGCTAGCTGGACGCTACGGTTCAGGTATCCGTCCTCTGAGGCATTTATGGCGGACAGGTTGAGGAGGATGTCCCGCTCCTGTGTGTGTGTAACGGAGCTCAGATGAGAGGGCTCTGATTACAGTTTTAATCCTCTGTTAATCCGCATGTTTTCTGCCATATTTGATGAGAGATAAAATGATTTTCTGCCACAGGAGTTTGACAGAGAATAACTGAAAAAGTACACAGTAAAATAACTCATGGCCACTGAGTACCTGGAGTGCTGATGAACACAGATTCTGTGTTCAATAGAGAGTGCATTAATAATAATAATAATAATAATAATAATAATAATAATAATAATAATAATATGTATTCAAGACTCTTTGCTCACAGCAGCATTTCTCTCCTCCTCCCTCCTTCCTTTTCTCCTCAGGAGGAGATGCAGGGTCCTGATGGCCAGCCAGGATACCAGCATGTCCTGAAGCTGGCCAAGGCCCTGCTGGAAGCCAGGAGCCTTCAGGGGCTTTCTGACAAGAGGGTGGACGAACTCATGGCCCTCTGGCAACGCCTGCACGAGCCGGACAGGCGACGAGTCGTCTACCCTCCCAGACACCGGGAGAGGCAGCTGAAGGGGAAGAACACCTCCTGTCCTGGGAAGGAGAGTCTCCAACGGTAAGACTTGCTTCAAATATTCCTGTTTCCTGTACTAAATATTGGCTGCGTATTAACCCTCACTATCCTCTCCGTGACTCAGCTGTCTTCTCGGGTTTGTCTTACAGGTTCTCTCGGCAGTACAGGTGGGACAAGGACAGCCCTTCAATTACAACATCCCGGAGGTGCCGGGACCTTCAGGGGTGGGTCTGCCTGCCTCATCTGGCCACATCCCCCCTCCTCCTCCCCCCTCCTCCTCCCCCTCCTCAGACACTGCTCCCGGATGTCCCTCTCATGGCTGCCTCTGCTGCTCAGCCTCCTCCTCTTCGTGTGCCCAGGACAACAGCCTACAGGAAGAGGAAGGCGGCGGAGGCTGATGCTGCAAGGGGCGGGCCGTCGCCCGGGAGCAGACAGGTCAGTACACCTGCAGCAAGTGTGGCCAGGCCAAGAGGATCAACACTGACCACACTCGCATTGCAGGTGTGTCTTACTGTGCGGCTGCCGGTGGGAAAACTGGCGGGAGGAGATGAAAAGACTCAAAAGGGACCCAGAGGGTGGGGGGGAATGATAGCACTTTTTTCTTTAATTCTCTTTTATCTTTATTTATTTGAATCTCTATTTTAAAATAAAACTCTGAACTGAACTTTGTGTGGAAACTTTATTTAGAATTCATTACACAACGTCTGATATTTCACTGCAACACGGGTCCATAAAACACAACATGGTGCATAAATAAGCACAGTAGAGATGATGAGATGGTATACCGTAGTATTTGTAGTTTATTACAATCATCATCATTTACCAAAACCCCCTGTTTCAGAGTCACTATGTGTCAGTCAGTGATGGCTCTCATGGCTGCTCCTCCTCCTCCTCCTCCTCCTCCTCCTCGAACTCAGATCCAGAGAGCAGTTTACAACCAAAGACTGAGGACGACACTGGAGACTCTTCTGAACCTGACGCTGAACACAGTGCTGATTGGAAGGAGACCAGAGAACCTGCCTCAGGCTCAAAGTCACTGAAAAATAGACAAGAATCTGTCAGTGATCCACGACGTAGTGCTGGAAAGAAACCACTCAGCTGCTCAGTCTGTAAGAAAGCTTTTAGACATAGAAGAGATCTAAATCCACACAGGAGAGAAACCCTTTGGCTGCTCAGTCTGTGAGAAATTTGTGAATTTTTCACAGAATATACATTTATATATTTATACTTTATACCCTTTAATTTAAACCCCCTGTTTTAGAGTCACTATGTGTCAGTCAGTGCTGGCTGTCATCATCTCTTCAGCTCTTCCTCATGTCTGCCACAGCTGGGGATCGAACCGCGGACCTTCCGCTCCCCACATTTTTTTTTTTTTTTTCACTTTTTGGGCCCCCTTTCCTCTCCTTGCCCCCCTGCTTCGTAGAGAAGAATGGGCAGTATCCTTTGCGCAGGGGCCATGCTAATCTTCTCTGTATCGAACCAATTTTATTATATGTGCTATCGAAATAACACAATATTGCCCTGTATCTGGGGGGTATTCCCAGGTCTCTGAGCAAGGTCAACTTTGTATTATGGTAGCAGAACACATAGAGCTCAAAGGGAGCAAAACACTGGGTCTAAATGGGCCGAAAACTGCAGACAGAAGCTGCGCTAGCATGGTTCGTGGCTCTCACCTTTGGCTTCTTTGGCATTGAGTCCAAAAAAGACCCTGCTGCTGTGCTGCAGTTTGTGCCCCCGATTGGAACCTATTTCTATTTCAAGCCTTATCTGTCTTTAAGGGTTAAATGTGGTTGATGGGCTGCGTTGGCCGGCTCAGAGGCAGGAACCGCCACGCCGTGTCCTTTGTCGTTGCAAGAGTCCCCTGCCTCTGACCCGTCCAACTCATACTTACCTGGCAGGGGAGATACCATGATCACCAAGGTGGTTCACCCAGGGCGAGGCTCGGCCATTGCACCCCGGCTATGCTGACCGCTGCGAATTCCCCAAATGTGGGAATCTCGACTGCATAATTTGTGGTAGTGGGGGACTGCGTTCGCGCTCTCCCCTGATTATAGTGTTGAAGACAATGTCAAAGACAACCTGGCTACAGCTTGCATGTGTGGCGGCTTCTTTGCTCCAGGAAAGACTTTCTGGTGCCAATGTCCTCCCAGAGCGTGTCCTTCCTTTGGGCTCTAAATATCTCTGTCCCTTGCAGTGAGCCTCACTCTGCGTGCCGCGCTCCAGAGCCAAGGCAAGTTCAATTTGTCACCTTTAGCTTCTTTGGCATTGAGTCCAAAAAAGATCCGCTGCTGATGTGCTGCAGTTTCTGCCCTCAATTGAAACCATCTGTTTTTGTTTCGAGATGCGTCTGTGTTTGTTTTTACACAAGGCAGGAGATGGGTGCACCGTTCCCGGAGGCGCTGCAATACCGGGTCGATGCGTGGAGTGAACGGGGCAAGCCCCTCTTTCGGCTCCCAGTGCTAAAAATCCATTTAATATATAGTCCCCGTATAGGGGACTTATCAGATATTAAACTGATAAGAACAGATTTTTTTTTTTTTTTTTTTATTATAACAAATCTTCAATTTCCATCATTCTTATACACAGTTTACAAACAAGTAAACAAAGGACATTCAATACAAACACATATATCACTTTTACTTTTCATGTATGTAATAACCATTAGGTGATCTGGTCTTCACCCCACCAGCCCTAAACCCCCCTTCCATCTTTCCAAAGCGGCGTGTTGTCCCCATTTCAGAATTTCCCTCTCATTCTCCCCTTCATATCTGCCCTTACTTTTCCTATGATCCCCCTTATGCTGCGGCTGCATTTGGAAGGAACAATTACCCACTCAATTTTCACATTGCATAGGGGTCTTCACTGAAACTGTCCATCTGGTCGGCCCAAAAAACAGGAACCACACTTGAAGAGGTGGAGGTACTCACAACGCCCCCTTGTGTGTCATCCTCCGAGGGAGGTGGTTGCAGCAGTGGAGCAGTAAGCAGCCCCCGGTCCAGTGGCAACCCAGCTGGGAGCCCAACCCCTACTACCCCTGGGTCCTCCCCCACCATCCCTCCACCCAAACCATGGCATTCGTCCGCTTTGCCCCTCCCCTGGTCACTGTCCTTCACTGGTCCCTTCCTCTTCTGCTGCCCATCTCCTTCATCCACCACCACCTCTTTGGCCCGCCACTTCCTCCTCGTCCCCTCTGTCTTTGGCCTTTTACTGTCTCCGACCTGCGAGCAGTCCCCATTGTCTTCTGGAGCCTCTGTTCCGAAAGCCTCCTGTATTTTACGTATCCCAGGCTTGACACCCACATCGGCTGCTACAGTTGAGTCCGTATTCCCCGCAGGCCCTCGGCCCACGCTGTCAGACCCCGAGCCGCCGCCCGGTACCCGCTCCACCGCCGCAGCCTCCCCCGTGCCCACCGGAAACATATTCTTCTGGCACTGGATAAGCCCTTCCAGAAGGTCCTCGAACTCCGTTTCCCTCCGGTTGTTGGCCCCGGCTACCTCCGCAAACGTCCTCCTACGCTCAGGACAGCTTCGGTAAAGATGGTCGATCCCGCTGCAGCCATGGCAGGCCTTGGGCACTGTACAGTCTTTGGCCTCATGTCCCCTTTGGCCACAAAAACGGCAGCTGGTGCCTGCGCACCCTCCCTCCACGTGGCCTGATTGCCTGCACCGCCTGCAGAAAGCTGGCTGACGCGGGTAGAAAATTTACCCTCGATCTGCTCCAAGGCTGAAGGAGGCAGGCGGGTGCTTGAGGCCGCCAAAACCCTCTGGCTCAGATTTAAGAAGCACCTGGAACTGCCTTCGACCTGTCCAGATCCCCATGGTGTCCTTGACATGTCTTGCTTCAGTTAGCACTTCCCCATACAGCCTCAAAAAATCAGCCAACGCTCTGTCAGTCACAAAGGGATTAAACATGTTGACCGTGATTGTCCTGAAATTTGGTCTGTCCAAATTTAAAACCTTGTAGCAGGCTAGCGGCTTTACCATAGCAGCAGCAACACAGTCCTTAGCAACCTTCGTATATACTTGCTCGTCCTTGAGGGTGAAGTCGAAAGCCTTCTCCTGCTGGTTCCATTGTAGGCAGTAGATGACATCAACTTTCAGATGGAGCTGCTCCATGATGACTTTCCTGCAGAACCACGTCCTCGATACGACATCTTCGTCTGTGCCAACTGCCTGGAAACGTAGTGTGAATCTCAGCCCTACTCTTGGGATCGGCTGTCAGTCATCGGCCCTCCCGGCCATCGCTCCTTTCTCCTCGTGGTTCGAAATGTCCTTCCTGGAAAAAATGATAAGAACAGATACTACACTTGATCTTAGCCAAAAGGCCGAGAAGCGATGACCCTTAACGTTTGCTGCGGGAGACGGACTCGTTGCGCAGTCACCGCCGGTCTTGGTGTGGCTCTTTTGACCTGGCGTAACAGAGGCGCTGCGTAACTGGGTTAACCCTAACCCTTTTCTTGTCCCTCTTAGGTGCCTTACAAACAATGGACGTCCGCTCTCGGGAGCGTCGGAGTGGTGCGGTCACCCTAAGTGACAGACCTAAAGTATCCGGGATTCAGGCATCTTCCCTGGCTTGTACATTGTTGGTGATGCGCCCTGGAGATATCAGACTATTTTAAACAACTTTTCCCCGCCTTTCAAACACTTATTCCGGGGTTTTAGCCAGTCATTTTGCACGAAATCATTTAACATTGAGGGTCTCCTGAAAAAGCACATATTCTGTGCATTTTCAGGAGAGCGTCAATGTTAAATGATTTAGTGCAAAATGACTGTCTAAAACTCTCTTCCAGACATTTAAAAATACTTTCCCCGACCATTTAAACATTATTTCTGGCTTGTAAAGTGCAGTTATGCGCCCTGGAGATATTATACTATTTCAAACAACTTTTCCCCGCTTTCAAACACTTATTCCTGGGTACAAGTGTTATCTTTCCCCCCCTGGGTGTGTGTGAGACAAGTGAACTGAGTCAGCCTGCCAACAAGCAGCAGTGTGCTGTCATTTGAAACATGTACCCCCACTTTTCAACACACTTTTACCCACGTTTTGAGCACTTTCTCCTGGGTCAATGTGTCCTCTTTCCCCCCCTGGATGTGTGTGAGACAAGTGAACTGAGCCAGCCTGCTAACAACCACCAGTCTGCTGTCATTTGAAACATGTTCCCCGACCTTTTAACACACTTTTTACCCATGTTATGCGTCCTGGAGGTATCAGCCTATTTTAAACAACTTTTCCCCGCCTTTCAAACACTTATTCCGGGGTTTTAGTCAGTCATTTTGCGCGATATCATTTAACATTGACGGTCTCCTGAAAAAGCACATATTCTGTGCATTTTCAGGAGACCGTCAATGTTAAATGATTTCGTGCAAAATGACTGTCTAAAACTCTCTTCCAGACATTTAAAATACTTTCCCCGACCATTTAAACATTATTTCTGGCTTGTAAAGTGCAGTTATGCGCCCTGGAGATATTATACTATTTCAAACAACTTTTCCCCGCCTTTCAAACACTTATTCCTGGGTACAAGTGTTATCTTTCCCCCCCTGGGTGTGTGTGAGACAAGTGAACTGAGTCAGCCTGCCAACAAGCAGCAGTGTGCTGTCATTTGAAACATGTACCCCCACTTTTCAACACACTTTTACCCACGTTTTGAGCACTTTCTCCTGGGTCAATGTGTCCTCTTTCCCCCCCTGGGTGTGTGTGAGACAAGTGAACTGAGCCAGCCTGCTAACAACCACCAGTCTGCTGTCATTTGAAACATGTTCCCCGACCTTTTAACACACTTTTTACCCATGTTATGCATCCTGGAGGTATCAGCCTATTTTAAACAACTTTTCCCCGCATTTCAAACACTTATTTCGGGGTTTTAGTCAGTCATTTTGCGCGATATCATTTAACATTGACGGTCTTCTGAAAAAGCACATATTCTGTGCATTTTCAGGAGACCGTCAATGTTAAATGATTTTGTGCAAAATGACTGGCTAAAACTCTCTTCCAGACATTTAAAAATACTTTCCCCGACCATTTAAACATTATTTCTGGCTTGTAAAGTGCAGTTATGCGGCCTGGAGGTATTATACTATTTCAAACAACTTTTCCCCGCCTTTCAAACACTTATTCCTGGGTACAAGTGTTATCTTTCCCCCCCTGGGTGTGTGTGAGACAAGTGAACTGAGTCAGCCTGCCAACAAGCAGCACCGTGCTGTCATTTGAAACATGTTACTCCACAGTTTAACACACCTTTACCCACGTTTCAAGCACTTACTGCTGGGTCAATGTGTCCTCTTTCACCTCTCTGGGTGATTTAGTCAGTTTATGGAGCTTAGCCCACAAATCCTGGATGATCCAGGCCAAATTCGGGTGCTCATAGGCGGACATATAAGCACCATAAAAACCACCCCCCTTGTAGAGTCACCAGGGGCACGAGAATACCCTCCACAGAAGGGGTGGTGGTGCCGTGAAGAAGGCCGAATATGGATGCTGATGGGCGGACATATAAGCACCATAAAAACCACCCCCCTTGTAGAGTCACCAGGGGCACGAGAATACCCTCCACAGAAGGGGTGGTGGTGCCGTGAAGAAGGCCGAATATGGATGCTGATGGGCGGACATATAAGCACCATAAAAACCACCCCCCTTGTAGAGTCACCAGGGGCACGAGAATACCCTCCACAGAAGGGGTGGTGGTGCCGTGAAGAAGGCCGAATATGGATGCTGATGGGCGGACATATAAGCACCATAAAAACCACCCCCCTTGTAGAGTCACCAGGGGCACGAGAATACCCTCCACAGAAGGGGTGGTGGTGCCGTGAAGAAGGCCGAATTTGGGTGCTCATAGGCGGCCTGCTGCAGAGTCATTTTCAGGCTCCTCTCCACAATTGTCCCCCTAAAATGATTTTAAATCATTATTTTTGCATTTAAATGCATGTATTCTATCATTTATATGGTTCCCCAACACAATGCACATAGTCTGGAGCTCACTGGGGTCCTGCATATAATTTAATCAGGCGTTTTAACACTTTTTCCCATGAAAATGATTTTTAATCACTATCATGGGGCTATGAAAATAAAATTCCGGGTAATGCAGAGCACAAGTGCACCTTTTACTATTTAAATGTATTTGTATTATATATATTTGGGCTAGAAAGGTGACCTCTCTGGGTGATTTAGTCAGTTTATGGAGCTTAGCCCACAAATCCTGGATGATCCAGGCCGAATTTGGGTGCTCATAGGCGGCCTGCCAGGCGCCCCCACCCGTGGAAAGCAAAGAAAAGTGAAGAAAACGCTTAATTATATCTTAAAATAATCAAAAATGAAGTTTTGAAACATTTTCAAAAAAATGACAGAGTGCCAACGGGAGAAGGGGCCAGGTGTTTGGCGCTTCGGGCCGATTTTTCCCCTTCTCCCTCAACGATATGGGTTTTCAAAAATATGCATCATTGCAATGAGTGATCCAAGGCCCCGCATGTATTACTCCCAATTATATTGCTTTTTCCAAAATTAAATTTGCAATCGCTCTTTGCCCAGTGTCCTTTAAAACTCTACATCTTGGACAAACAAATGTTATTTCCACCTTAACAGTTCTCCTATGGTAATAACTATGCTACAATGGCGAAAACAATACTTTAGATTGGGATACTATATTTGGCTTGGTATTAGCTCTCCCTTTAACATTGTCCAACTAACACAGATTTGTCTGTTCTTATAGAGTGGTCTCTAAAACTATCCCTTTAGCTGTAGATCAATATTGTAACACATTAGATCTCTACCAAATTCACCCATGAATAAAATCTCTTAGGGAATAATTCGTTTCCATGATGGAAAGATTGAAAAATATGCTCTACTCTGTACTCCTAAATCCCAAAACACTCACTGCTTATAGTGTAAAGTGTGGTGAATATTTCCATCATGTCTACCCCTTTATCTCACAGTACCCTCAGTGTGTTTTAGGATTATTTCCTCATTTTACTTTAACAGTTTCCTCTTTATTACTATTTTAATTTACCAATTTATTAATTCATGGCTAATAAATCTTTTGGTTTTTACGTATTTATCAAGTCAATTCAAGTTTGTTTGTGAATAAGTGTGTTTATGTATAAACTCACTCACTCCCGTTTTCCTTTTCTCCTCCTCTTGTTGTCTCAAGCCACGACCCCCTCACATTCTGTTAGACCATGCCAACTCCTCTGGTTCCGTCTTCTCCTCAGTCCATCAGCTCTTAAATCCTTTCGCTGGTACTCTTTTCAGTGGCCCAACTGCTTTGCATTTCATCTCCTTCTTTACAGTCTCTTCGCTGTTGTATGGAGGGCGTATTCTGCTTTCATGTCCCACACTCTGCTCTTGTGCCATATCTCGTGGCTCAGCTTGGAACTTCATGTCCTGTGGCGACTGATGAGAGTATGCCTCTATGTCAGCATGCTGTGCTGGTTCTGGATGCCTCAGGTGGAGATGGTTCTGGATGGAGTCTTGTCGTTGTTGGTTCAGCTCTGGTTCTCTGTCTGTTCGATGGAGAAGGAGGAGGAGTCTCCTATAGTGAGGTCTTTTGTCTGATAGGGGTCGTAGCAGTCTGACAGGCAGAGAGAGAGAGTCCAGGTCTCGGGACGCATTACCTATAGAAATTCTAACACACTGAGGTAAAGTAAATCCAACCTTCTCCACTCTATCTTCTAATCATACTATCTGTTTTAAATGTTAAATGCCATCTAAACACAATTAATGTCTACTAATAAATGTACTATATCTCTAAACATTGTTTTTTCTCCCACTGTAACACATCTACTCCAAATAACTCTTTCAGGAAACCATTTTCTTCTATAAATTGAAATACTTACATGTTTCAAGCACCACATGTTTCACACACTATAAAAGGACGTCCCCATATATTCTCCAATATTTTAAATCTCACTATTACTTAGCAATAGTCACTTTTGTGACTGGATACATCTGTGCACTGTCGCCACAATCTGTTGGGGAATTTTGTTCATAGAGTTTGTACATACAGTTGTCCTCGTGGGTTAGTACCCTGTTTCTACTGTAATAACTTTTCAATAATTTTGCTCAGGTCACCAGTTGGTTGTCCATAGTCTTAACGGGGGGTGTTTCTGGTACAGACTAAAACATGGATCCAGTGTATTTGGAGATTCCCCTAATTTGTAAAACCCCATCACTTACATATCTCGATCACTTAAACCCATCTCATCATTTGATACAAGAACTGCATATAGGGGGGTTGAATCATCTTGATTGTAACCTCCTCATCTTTGGGAACGAGTATTTCTAACTCCTCCTCTTGTTGCTCAACTGATCTTTTGGCTCTGGGGATAAGTGAAAGTCTCTGAAACACAGCTGGTGTTTTGTTAGTGATGTGGGCATTTTCTATGAGTGAACTAATGGATCCATGTCTTTCATGATATCGTACTCCCCATCCAACCAGAAAGGTGCCAAGTGTAATGAGCACAATCAACAATGCTATTCTGACTCTTATCCCTAGGGGACCCCATAATTGCTTTGGCTTTGTTCTTGACATTTTATCCATGGTTGTGTCAGTTATAAAATGTAAATGAGTACAAAAATAACGTATACGAAAATAGAAACAAAACGTTGGACTCTTTTTCAGGTGAAAAAACAAAATAGGTTTTCACTTTAGTGTACAATCTATAAAAATCTAAAGACAATTAGTCTTTTGAGCTGTTGCTATCTTAATCGTATTTCTATTTATTGTTTTGTTCCAGCTCTGCCAAATCAGTCCTAGCTTCCAATAACTTTTCTGGAAGTTGCCAGTGAAGGGTGACAATGTGTGAGGTGGTGTCAATTTGCTCCTTTTTCTTTACCTTTAAACCGGAGCGCGTGTGAAGTTCATTACAACTTGTCACGGTTCCGACCACCGGGGATCAGCCCACTGTGTTTTGGGAACTTTCACCCTCACCCAATCACCTGGCCGAACAGGAGTCTCTTCTGATGTCTCGTCTGGTATCTGTGCAGTCTTTCCTAGCCTGTGTAGACAAAAACTTGGATAATATTACTCAGAGCTCTGACATATTCATCCACTTCTATTTGTCTAATATCTAAAACTAGACCACTCCCTCCTTGGAGGAGGCCCAAGCTTTGGTATACCTTTTGTTGTTATGCGAGCTAGTGTTGACAACATGTTATTAGTTATTAACTACAGCGTTACCGAAATCCATTATCTGACTAATCATGACCTTCCCTCCTTTGAGCATAAAATGCTCAATTAATATCGCAATGATTACTCTATTATGAATAGGACGTGGAAAACCCCTTAACGTCGTAGCAAACACATAAATCCTCTGTGTACCCACAAGGCGTACAAAGATGTTGTGTGATGTATCGTCTTCCAATGGTATAAATGCACATTGACTAAAAATCTGTCATTAGTACAAAAATATAGTTTACTTCTTGTTAGTTCAATAATGGCTTTTGTCATGGTACTATGTGTCAGTGTTACTGCGAAAAAACCACACTGCTGTTGCTAATACGTCTTAATAGTTCTAGTATTAGAGATTGGCTGACACTGTTAAACAAACAAATCATGACAAAATAATAATTCTTTAAACTAGAGGGAAATACGAACTACTCTCACAGAGGGTTGCACGCAGAAGAACATGAAGGGCTGATGTCCCTCACTTAAAAATAGATATTGCCTTATGCACTACTTTATAAATCAGCAAATTCACTTGAACATAAATAAATGAAGACTGATTCTTGAAACTGTTGTAAAAACCCTACAACTTCTTCATCCAAGCTCAGTGTTATGTTATTTAGTTGGCAGCTCATGCCTTAAATCAGAAACTTCAGACCTATTATAAAAATGTGTTTGAGATTTTAATCTGACTCCATATATTCCTCAACTTATAATAAATGAAGTTCCCCTTTGAACACAGCCCCGGTCTTCTGACGGGGTCTATCTATGTACTGGCTGGTAAATGTTGTGCCAGTTTCTGTCACTCTGTCACTGTTCTCCCGCTAACAGTCACTCTCTAGTTCTGCTGGGTTCTTGTTGACTTCTTCACTGGTTTGAGACAAGCGATCTTATTGAAACACCTCCCTTTGTAGCCAGACTTCACCACAGCAGAATCGAGTTTCTGTTTTCAGGTCTCAGCAGCTCCACATCAGGTGTATCTTCGCCTCTTGAACTGCAGTCGATTTAAACAGGAGGACTTGGTAAGGACCCTCCGTCTTAGGCGAGGACTAGGCTTTCATCTTCATCTTTTGGGCGTAAACCCATTTTCTTGACCTCACTAGCTGTGTGGGCACAATAGTTTTCTGTGTGGGGGAACAACATCACTCGTAATCTCTTTCCTTCTCATAATTACAAAAATAGTCTGCTACATTTTCTACTATGTTTTAATCTTCTTATACTAATCTGTGGATGATTTATATTTAAATGCAATATGCTACTCACTATTATTAAATAACATTCAACACATTCATGTTTGGAAATACTATTCCTCTTTGCCATCCCTGAGACCTCCTGCCTCTGTTGTAGTCATGGAAACCTCCCCTGGGGTAACTGTGTGAAGGGCCGTTGTTTGGTGCAATGTTCTGCGGACACTCTCTGGACCAATGTGTCAGCTGACCACATTTGAAGCATCCTTCACTTTGGGAACCTCTTGCTGTTGATTGAAAACGTCCTCCTCCTCTGCCCCTTCGTTGTATGGGAGGGTATACCTGTGTTTGCGGCTGTACTTGGGTAGGCAGATACACAGGTGCTTGCTGTTGATGGAGTTGTGTGGGACATTCATTGGACCAATGTGACGTCTGACCACATGTGTAGCAGCCACCATTCTGGAAACGTCTTCCTCTGAAACTTCCTCCTCCGCTTTGTTGGTTCTGCATTTGATTCTCTGGTTCTTCCTGAGTTTGAACTGTTGGAGGTGTTCGCCCTGCCTTCTCTGCTAGTATGGGCATCTGCTTTGTCGATTTCTTGTTTTTATTAGCTTCGGCCTCTTTCTCAGCTACTTGCATCTTCACAAGTCTTAGTTTTAGTGCTTTCATCACTTCGTCATTTTCCCTCTGTGTTGCCTGGTATGTCATGTCGTGGTGAATGAGATGTTGTCTCCATTCTTCAATGGGTTTAATGTCTAATCCCACCTTGTCTTCCAGGCATGCCTGCACAGATTGGGGAAGGGCTTTAATGACCGCATTCTTCCACAACATCACGACAGCCGGAGAAGCATCATGTCGTTCTCCAGTGCTGTCCTCCCACACTCCTTCACATCTCTTCAAGAAGGCATGCATGTCTTCCTCCGTTCCTTTTTTTAGGCTGGAGAGGGCATGTGAACTGTATGCTGTCGGGTAGATGTGACGAATAGCAGCCCAATAGCTCGACCTGATTTTGTTGAATGAAATGTCATCTGGAGAGTTGGCGCATTTGGCCTCGAAATCTACTGCTCTTGCCTTTAGTCTTCCTTCTATCCGTCCTAGCAGTGCCCTCATGTCTCCCAAGCACAGGTCGTCTTGGACAGTGTACTTCTCCAGATCATTCACCCACTTCTGACCTCCTTTGGTGAGTGGAGGTAGCTTGGATACTAATGTTTCCATGTCCCTGTGAGTCCATGGTTGGTATTGAAATCCTCCTTCTCCAGCTGCTATCACCGGTAACATGTGGATTGTGCAGTTCTTGAGTCTTCCAGCTATAGCTACTGTTGTAGCGTCTTGAGATCCGTCTTCCTCTCTTCTTTTGAGTTCCTCCTTCAGCTGGTTAACTTCACCAGATAGCATCCTTACTTCATACTCCAAGTCTTTGACACGTGTAGCTGTGGGGAGTCCATCCAACTCCAATACTTCTCCTATAGGGGCTTGGTGAAAAGGGTTGTTCTCTGATATGTTGGAAAAAGACACTTCAGTTAGACTTGGATTCTGCTCTTGAGTTTGGATAACTGGAGCCTCTTCTGTTATTCCTGCTGTGTCTTCCTTCACTGGCAGATCTGCCGCTGAACAGTGTGCTTCTTGTTTACATTTCCTCTGCACACTCAGATGCAGGACATAAAAACACTCTTTTGCTATTTATTTTCATTTTGCAGCACATTTATACTACCAGAATTTTGCAAAACACTATATATTATTTATTTTTCTCAAGTCATTTACTTTTGGTGAGTTAACTAAAGCTTAGTTTATTTTACCCTGGCTATGGACTGATTCATTATTAGTTGTTACAAAACATGCACAAGACGGCGGTTAGTACAAGAAAAACCACACTGCAATTAGACGAACAAACATGAACTCATAATAAACACCAGTGCGTCAGCAACAGCTCATCCAGCTCAATTTAGTCCGAATTCAAGAGGTTTCAGAGGGGGTAGGGAATTATCTCTCAGTGGTGTACCTTGACTCGCACTCCCACCCTTGTATACAAGTCTTAGATCGGTGCCTGGCAGCTGTCCAAGAGCAATAACTAGCTTATCCTCTTGCGACCCCACTACTACTGCTCTAGTGGTGCTATGCCCCCCCGATCAGGAGCGCATAGACTTTTTTTCCGCTACCCTTTCTATCCAAAAACTGCACAGTTAACTGTAGTCCTACTCGACCAGCCTATACACAGGCTATCGTGTTCATCCCAACGATGAAACACAGTTTTGTTCTACACTTGCATGCCACTGCCCACCCGTGATCAATTAGCCTATGATTTTATGTATGCACCCCGGACCGGCACCAGCTCCTCCAGCAATGTAGGGAGCTGTGTCGCATCAGGTAATGCACGCACCTCGCACCTGCCAGCTCGTCGTAAACGGCCACAAGCCACGAGAGTGCTTTTAAACCGTCTCGTTTTTAATAGAGACGGCGGTGGTGTGAGTTAAAGCTATATACAAAAGCTGTGATTTTCTCCCTCTGAGTTCACTTCACCAGCCCATGCAGATACGGGGAGGTATTTTGCATCCCTGCTACTGCCTATGCGGCACACATGCCCCGAGCAGCAAAACGGCTGCCTGTACGGCACACATGTCCCGAGCAGCACACACAGAGGACACACACACCCGGAGCCGCAGCT
Organism: Trematomus bernacchii; assembly: GCF_902827165.1. Classification (NCBI taxonomy): domain Eukaryota; kingdom Metazoa; phylum Chordata; class Actinopteri; order Perciformes; family Nototheniidae; genus Trematomus; species Trematomus bernacchii. The sequence goes on from NW_022987553.1 coordinate 20,391, forward strand.
GGAGCCGTGTTTTTTTTAGAGGCGATAGGGGTAATATCTCTGGCTGCTTATGTTAACTGCTAGTATTGGCCGCTGAAACCCCCAGAATTTCGGCGATTTGTTCACTACAAATCTCTATTTTGCTTTCACACAGAAGTTCCACTTTACAGATGCCCTCATTAAGGTATTTTTAAACATCTCTGCGACTGCCTGTGCGGCACACATGCCCCGAGCAGCAAAACATCTCTGCTACTGCCTGTACGGCACACATGTCCCGAGCAGCACACACAGAGGAAATCAGCCAGGTCAGCGTCCCTGGATGATCCCCTGGGGTTAATAGCCCCAAATGTTCATTAACCAAAATGAAACACAGCCGCTCAGCTTCACAGATAATTTTAGGATACCGTCAATCACAGATTCTGGTAAGGCAATGTCCAAATGTAGATTTGAAATCACACTTACCAGTCTCTGAAGATCTGTTGGTATCCTGCCGACAACGCCAATTTGTGGAGGAAATTTCTGTGTAGCAATGCATGGAGTCACCGACTCAGGAAGGAGACACGGTGAGAGTTGGAGCTTTGATGTCAAACACTGATGGGTTTATTCAGAGTATTCGGCCGGAGGATTCACATCACAAATCAAAGAGTCAGAGGTTCTGACTACACGGTAGAGTTGCCACGTCAATTCTGAAGAACCTCTCTCTATGCTAGACCTTTTAACTGGTTCACAGAGAGAAATCAACATCTCTGCAGGAGTAGACTAAACACTGAGCCACCTGCATCCGACGCTCATGGCCTCAAGGATTTCACATCCTAGAGCCCACAAACACCGATAAAGAAGTGCCTCAGTGTTCCCACAACAATTACCCTTCGTGCCAGTCAAGTTGACCTGTCACAGAGCAAAAGGTTAGATATCTAGAAGAATTATTCCTTAACAACAGTGACACCTCAAAGTGGTTTAAAGCCAGAACCATAGCCAGTGCCTCCTTCTCGACGGTGGAACCAATGGTGGAACACATCCGCTGGTGGGGATCGAATCTCTTGGGGCGGTACGACACAGGACGCTCCACTTCACGATCAGCTCCAATACATCTGCACGCTGCGCATCAGGCAAGTGTGCTAGATGAGACTCAATATTTACCAAAGTCTCCGCAGCGATCGGGGCCTCCGAGGTGACAGGGGTGTCACTTTCAGCACTGGACAGCGCCACCACACAGGCAGCGACAGGGTTATGAACAGCCCCGGGGCTTATCGTACCTGTTTTCCCACCCTCACGCCACAAAGGAGGGTCCCTGATTGGTCTGCCTAATTCCGTAGCCGTACAACTGTCGCGGGTGACTGCAACCGCATTCACCCCTGGCTTAACGAGCACTCTGCCACCGGCTAAATCATTCCCCAAGACCAAATCTACCCCTTCGATGGGAAGACATGGCCGAACCCCGACAGCTACCGGACCTGTGACCAGATCTGACTCAAGGTGAATATTATGCAATGGCGAACCCACACACTGCATACCAAACCCCCTCACAAGAACACCCGAACCCACAGCAGACTCCTCAGACAGGGGCCACACACCCCTCACCATAAAGGATTGTGACGCTGCTGTATCCCTCAAAATGGTCACTGGAACCCTGTTGTTCTTCCCCGGTAAAGACACCATTCCTTTCATGAGAAACGGAGCAAAGACTTCCAGTCCTGACTTGAGAGACCCTGTCTTTGAAGTACTCACCAAGGCGACCGTCTTTACAGGCTTCTCCTCATCCCGTAAAGCATAACAATTCGCAACCACATGACCTCTTTTCTTGCAGAAATAACACACTGGGCTATCCCTAGGTCCCCAATTCACCTCTCCCGGTTTTTCCTCAACATTTCCTGGCCTGCTGGACTGCCATGGCACGTTAGTGGGGACTGGGGTTTCCCTGATGTTGTTGTCCACAAACCGGGCCTGTGCCCTACTCCTCTCACTGAAGACAGACTTGTGAGTAAGAACATACTCGTCAGCCAAAACCGCAGCATCAGACAGTCTTAAGGGTTTTTGCTCATTAAGGTATGTGGCTACTCTGTCAAGCAAACAGTTTTTAAATTCTTCCATGAGTAATAAGGTTTTTAGGTCCTCTAGAGACTTTACCCCCGTCGACGAGCACCATCGTTCAAACAGAACCTCTTTCTCACGGGCGAACTCCACATAAGCCTGACAATCATGTTTTTTTAAACCACGAAACCTCTGACGGTATGCCTCAGGCACCAGCTCATAGGCGCGCAGAATTGCAGCTTTTACCTGCTCATAATCCAGGCTAACCTCCTCAGATAATGCAGCATACACCTCCTGTGCTTTACCCGTGAGAACGCACTGCAGCATAACGGTCCACATGTTCTTAGGCCATTTCAATGTGGTTGCTACACGTTCAAAAAGGACAAAATAACTATCAACATCTCTCTCGTGAAACACTGGGATAAATCGAGTATATCTACCCCCGTCAAAGTCATGAGATTGTGCCGAGCCCAACTGCTGAGTGTGGTGCGATAATCCCGTCAACTCCAGCTCCTTCAAACGAAACATACGATTAGTCTCCTCCTCAAGCTTCCTGATTTCGAGATTACAGTCGATCTCCTTCTCTCTCAGTTTATTGTCAATCTCCTTCTCTCTAATCATCAGTTTACGCAACTCCAGCTGAAGTTGACGCTCGCTCATTGTCGGAGAGACCTCTTTCTCCTCGTCTTTGGGAAAACCAGCAACGCCCCCCTCCTCCTCCGATAACACTTCCTGCTCTACCAGCGCAGCCAACAGCTGTTCTTTAATGACCTGTTTCTTGCTTTGCTTACTACACGGAACGTTAAACCTGCCTGCGATTAACTCTAGCTGCTGTTTGTTCCCCCGAGTTGGAACCTTAGCAAACTCCTCCAAGTCAAAATCCATTCTAACGTTGAAACTCACCCTAAAACCAGAAATCAGGTAGACTATTTAGGCAACTCTACACTGCACACAAACAAACAAAGCACATGCTGTCAAGGGCCATTCTACAAAAGAAACACACTCACCACACCGGCACCTGCCCGAGACAGCCTTTAGACGAGCCCCCATATGTTACGACACTATAGACAATAGGCATAATTTTAAAACAACATATATCTATTGCAGTTATGATGTCATAATAACATACAATTGTATAAAACCACACAATTTGCTTACATCTTTGTTCTCTTTTGAGAATCAAACAAAACAGATTTTTATTTTAAAAAGAATGCAAACAAGTGAAATGAACTAAATTGCTGAATTGCTTTTAATTCACTGGCAGGAGCGACAAGTGAGAAGGAGCAAAAAGTGAACAACGAGGGAGAGATTGAACAAAGAGAAAGAGTAGAGGACAGAGAGTAATGAACAGGAAGAAGACAGAGAGACTAAAGAAAATGGAAGAGAGGCTGCAGGTTATGGAAAGGAGAGAGACATGGAAAATGAATGTTGACAATGTTTTGTGATCATTTTAGCCTCTTCTGCATGTCCAGATCATTCATAGTAACAATCAACTGATTCTTATGCATTACACTTTCAAAAATAATTTATGCTGCAGCCCACTGACATGGTTTGAAATCAATATATTATCCAATTTGTGACCCCCCACAGGACTTAAAAAGCACCTAACTAGATCATGAAAATCCCAAATATCTCAGGGGGGGTATACCCCCGAACCCCCTTATCATGTTTGGACCTCGGTATTTAGGAAATCCTGGATACGGCCCTGGCTGCAGCTACTTCCACGTCGCTGCTGCTTGCCTGCCGGTGCTGTCCTTGCAAATGTCTATTGCAATCTCCGACTGGAACCGAATCATCATACGCAAGAAGCCAGAGGTGGGAGTAAGTCCTACATGTGCAAGTCATGAGCAAGTCTCAAGTCTTGACCTACAAGTATCAAGCAAATCCCAAGTCACTGTGGTGAGAGTCAAGCAAGTCAAGTCAAGTCATTGCTCAGGTCAAGTCAAGTCAAGTCAAGTCATACGAAATTCTGATGAATAAGCCCAGTTTCCCCATTTCAATCAGTTAAAAGACAGTGGTTATGAAAATGGATTTAACCCACACTATGATCTTCATTACATACACAGTTAATCATTTGAAATCTAATTTAGACCGATGACAATCATATTAGATTAATATTAACCCTAGAACTGCAGACAATATAGCTAGGACTCAGTCAAAAAGTCTGTTCAAAAGGCAGAATTCCAGGTAAGAAAATCATATATGGCATTTGCCATTACACATATTTAATTTAAACTTCTGTTAACACTAGAACCGCCAACAGCGTCAGCACCTACATAGATATCATTTTCAAATCATTTAATTTGTTCCTCTTCATAATTTCCTTATAAACTAAGTAGGACGATTTAAAACTCAGTTAATTCGGTTAATTTAGAAATTGCTTCAGTTTATCATCATAACAGATCAAAAAGTTCAGATTCATTTTACAATAAATCAAGAAATGATGCACTTCTACAAACAAAAACAACATCATTAAAACATTTAAACAAACTACTAAAAGTAGAAGAACTACATTATTCAACAGTTTACAGTAACTTCTGATAATAACACAGGGGAAATAAACGAGGCATCTCTTTTCCTCTCTCTCTCTCCCCCTCCTGACAGCCCGTCAGTATCGGGGTTAGTACAAATGAATCCCTTGGCGGTTCTAGTGTTCATTTACCGTTTTGTCTTCTCTTTGTAATGCTTAATCGATTTGAAACCAAGTCTGACGTAGCTTAAACTTAACGTTAGCTTTCTAGCTAACACAACACATTCACGCACCTTTCTCTGTGGGTTTTTTTGTAGTGACGAATGAAGTTGGATGTTGTGGTGGTCGTGTCACTGATCTTTATGCTGCAGACCCTGCATACCGCTGTTCTCTTCTTATTAGCGTCATCGACAACATAATCCTTGAATCCAAACTTCACTATTTTTGGAGTAACGCTAGCCGCTGCCATGTTAACTGACGCTCCTGCCGTCTAGTGGGTTGCCAGGTTTGCGCGCACGGCGCTATAATCACCCAATCACATTTTTCGAAAAAAATAAACGTAATATCTCACTACAAAAACAAACGCAAATATTTAATTTTAAACAGACAAGTCCTTTCAAGTCATCCGTCTCAAGTCAAGTCTCAAGTCATGAATACCAAGTCAAAATCAAGTCAAGTCTTTTATCAATGTTAGTCAAGCAAGTCTCAAGTCCAAAAATATGCGACTCGAGTCTGACTCGAGTCAAGTCATGTGACTCGAGTCCCCACCTCTGCAAGAAGCCGTAAGAAATGCCTCATTCCCGAAACACAGGCTAGCTCAGAGCATGGTTCAGACGCCGCTGGAACGAGCCACAGCTCCCGCACGACACACATCCGGGTGTCCCTTCCGTCCTCATCTGGAGTAGCTTTTAATATCCTTTGGGCCAGAGGAAGTCCCGAGTTCTACGCCAGCACCGGTAACAACCCCTCTCTTGTGTGTCAGCTAAGAGTCGCACTGTCTCTCGGTCGGCGGGTATTTAAACACCAAAAAATGGCAGGAGCAAGCTGCCATCCTGGTCCTACCTTCTCGAAGTTAAATCAACGCTTGAAGCCTTTAATTCCACGATATATTCCCTTGAACAAACTCGATTTCCTCTGCCTGCAATGTAAACAAATGTTTCTACTTCCGCGTTCAACCATGTTGTGCCGCTGACGCCACACCCCCGAGGATTCTGGGAATTGGAGTCCCAGATCCAGCCACGAGTTCTATCTTCCTGCCCCCTGCAGCAGCAATTCCTCAGGAATCGCATCTTAGCAGGTATATAATACAATTCTGCATAAGCAATGTTTTATTATGGAAATATTTGGCCTGCAGTAAGTCATATTTGAGGCAATTATACAGAAGTTGTAAGTTTATAAGTATTTATACTACTATAAATCAATTAAATAAAAAATGGAAATAAATTAATCAATTTCCGTTACGTGAATATGAAGGGAAGCTCGATACATTTTTGACCATCATTTTAGTCTTCGATCTCTCCTACAGTGGCTCTTCTATGAATACCATGAATCCTTCTCTGCCAAGCGGCCATGTACATTTAATCACCTACCAAAGAAGAGTTTTTCCCCACAGGAATTAAGCTCTACCTGCAATATTCTGCCCCCTTGCTGGGTGTGCCTCAGGAGGCTTCATGCTGCAAATCGTTTCCAAAGCTCTTTCTAAATCACAGATGTTTGTCAAATTACCTTATCACAGGCTTAAATCAAGGTTTCTTAACAGGTTATGCTGGCTCCCAAAGGGACCCATGTCTGTTAAAACCTGCACTCAAGACTGAAGTTTTCACTGAAGGAGCCAGGAGTATTACACATGCTGCTATTTAAACATTTAAAAACATGACAGGCCCCTAGCCTAGTGCTAGGAGGAATTATTCCGGCAACGTTTCTTTATTGAGCCGTTAGTTCCTCACGATTATTTTTCCCGTTTCTATGCTCTGTAGATGACATGGCAGGGAAAGCAGACATCACATATGCCTTCTGTGGCATATATATTTTAAAGTTTTACACTCAAATGTGCATTTGGTTGCCGTGGTAGCCCACGTTTCTTTGACACCTCGTCAGAAGCATTATGCTGGATTCTCTACAACACCTGCAAGCACCCCTTGGTGTCCATCTTTTAACCATTTCCTAGTAGTTGACTTTCCCAGTTAAAACCTTTTCAACAGCTAGGCTACCTCTTTCAGAACAGGAACTGGAAGCCCTTCCACACGTCTAGAATTATCTGTATCATTCTCGATAGTGTGCTGATGCAAGCTTCACTGCCACCAGACAAGCTGTCCCGCATCAGAACAGCATAATTACAATTCATGTTATTTATTTAGCGCCTTTCCAAGTATTCAAAGTGCTCTACGTTACACTACATATTAGACTTGTAATACATTCAATACTGATTACTGCCTTCAATCATGGTCTCCACTGGTAGTCTCTCTAAAAGAGATGTTTTATATTTATAAGGAAACTAGCTCTAGCTCTAGCCTTTCTGTCCAAACCTTAAGGCACCATACTCTTAGGTCGCGTTCACACCTGCTTGTTTAGTACTGTTGAATCGGTCCCTGGAACGTTAACCCCTTGATGCGGTTCATTGGATTGGTGTGGAAGCAGTCCGATACCTCTGCTCCGCCTAAAAGAGGTGGTCTCGGGTCGCTCGCTAGTAAACTCTGGAGCGGTTCATTGCTGGTGTGACGTAGTCCGCATCAAAACATGGGAAACAAACTATTTGCGCGTCATCGCCTTGTTTTGCCATGTGTGCAACATCACTCACTGGTCCCCTGTGTACAGAGAAAAGGCAGTGGTACAATCACATCAGAGCCACCTGTCATCAGTGAAACCTCCTCACTGCATAACGTCTCATTATATGTGTTATAATGTTTTTAATGCACGTTGTCTGATTTATAATCCTATGCGCCGGCCGCAGAGTCTGTTGATACACTCTCCAGATTAACGGCAGCATGAAAATAACTGCCAATGCTCCATGATGCAGGCTACTGTAGAAATGGCTGGGATCTGCATTTTATCCGCTTAATGTCCCGCCAATTGTTGAAAAAGCATCTCCGTACAATGACTTTAGTTTACAGTTCATAGTCCGTTTGAGGTTGCCTGGGTGAACGCAAACCCAACCTTCTGCAAATGAAACGATGTAATACACTTGCGTCTGGTGTAAAGACGCAGACTATTCGGCATGAATGCAACCTTAGAGATGGTTATTGATCAGATCTTTGGTCCTTAGCCCCTTTTATCTTCTTCTGTCCCAACCTCCTCTGTGTACTTATGCAATAGATATAATAGTTGTTCATGCATTAATTGTATTTTCATTCGAATCCTGCATCTTCAAGTGCTAAGTATAAAGCCACGCTAGAGTTCTTTCATTTGCTCCTCAAGGGCCTTAAGAAGGCACGTCCTCCACGCAATGATAAAGACTGCCTCTTAACTTTGCACCCGTGCAAAGGTTAATGTATAAGTTCAGGCAAATGGGTTTCACTATACATTGATAAACGTCAGATGCAGTTGTTACAGCTTTCTATTGGTTTCTCAGGTGGCGAATATACACAGACCTCTCACCTTTTAATCCTCAGCATAATCTCACCCTTACTGAATTAACTTTGTAGATCAAATATACACACTGTTTTGAAACATTCAATGTCTGACAGTTCTGTTTCGGGAGTCAAGGAACCCCGAATAATCATTGCTAAAACTAATACTGTTTTCTTTGTCCTTTATCTTCCATGCTGAACTTCTCGCATCATTGCCCTCTGACACATGGGTCGGCACCCATGTTTATTCGATGGCTGCAAACCCAACGACGAGGGTTCTCCTCCAAGCTGCGTGATCTCTGCCTAAGCTGCGATCTGCCCCCAGATCGCTATTCCCACTGTTTAGGAATCTGCGCAGCCACAACTGCAGCTCCATATCCGCCTACCTCAACCCTGAGTATCCTGGGCCGTCGGTCATCTTCTGCCCACCAGCGCTATATCATGCTTCACAGGAATGAGATCCTTTCAGCACAAACAACCATGAACTCTTGCATTACTCGATGAATGAGTAAACGTTCAAAGATGTATATCTGTAGAATTCTGTTATTGCATACCAGGTGGTTGCTGGGTTAGATTATATTTATTTCATTATAGTATATTCCCCTCATAGCTGCATGCTTGGGGGGGAAAGCTCATTGTCGCTGCCTCTACCTAGACACAGCAGTCTCGATAGGTAGTATATTTCCCTCAAAGCCGCGGTGCTGGGGGGGGGGGGGGGGTCGGCACTGGTCACTTCCAGGCCTACACATAGCAGTTTCTCTAGGTAGTATATTCCCCTCAAAGCCGTGGTGCATAAGGGGGATGGCTTTTCGGGCTGTTCCCGGGCCTTCACATAGCAGTTTCATTAGGTAGCATATATAGGTAGTATATTCCTCTCAAAGCCGCTGTGCTCGGGGAAGAATCGGCTCTGGGCTATTCCTCAGGCCTACACATAGCAGTCTCACTAAGTAGTATATTCCCCTTAAAGCCGCTGTGCTTAGGGGGAATGGCCACGTGGCAGCTCGCCAGGCCCTCTACTTATCAGATTTACATCACCAGCGTCAGGCTCGGGCTACGCAGTTTTGGGGGATAGTATCTAATCTCCACGCAGTTTTGGGGGTTAGTTATTTAATCATCACTCATCGTGCTATGTATATCTATGGAGTGATGAGGCCCAAACCTAGTCGCCAAACTCAACTATATGCTGCTTCTAATAAACATGTTAAAGAAACACGTGAGTTGTCTGACTGAAATGGGGCGAAGCCTGCGAGCTAGTTCAGGCAGTCAACTCGAGCACTTATGCTGCATTCATACATAACGCCCCTTGCCACTCTACAACCAACCAAACAGAGTCTCCTTAATATGCCGCTGCTGCTTGCCTGCCCCACCACCACCCCAGCTTCCACCCCAGCTTCCACCTGTAGGCTCGGGGGTTAGTTATTTAATCATCACTCATCGTGCTATGTATATCTGTGGAGTGATGAGGCCCGAGCCGAGTCGCCAAACTCAACTATATGCTGCTTCTAATAAACATGTTAAAGAAACACGTGAGTTGTCTGACTGAAATGTGCTCATTCAGGGGATTCAATTCATTACTGCAAATGTCAATTTTTTCGGAGTCAGAAACAACATAGCTAATGGTACATATCCAACTTAAGGTTTAAAAGTTATACATTCACTATTATTGCTTCAGTCAGCCCTTGTTATTTTTATAAACTGAGGCTAAATCTTAACCCCTGACTGTGGTATTATTGGTAACTTTTGATTTCTTTCCATCTTTTTCATTTTACAAGTGAAAGCGCACATAAGACTTATTTTGTAACTCTACATAAAGAGCTCAGTTAATCGAGTGCACAGTGTAGGTGTGTAATAATAGGCTGTAGCCATATGAAGGTAGATATGGTGCAAAATGCGAGAGCGTGTAAAACCTGATGTGAGCACTTGCAGAAAAGATATCTGAGCTTGTGTGCATACATTTACACTTGTATAAAATATCCACGTATCTGTGAACCACATTTTAAGTCACAGAAGAAAAAAAAAGTTTTGTAAAAAAATGAACTTAGTGATGAAATGTTCACTTGCAGAAAAATATATATTTTTAAAATATATTTTCCATTACAACTGCAACTTGGTTATTACAACCTCTCAAATCAGTCATTACAACTTCACGAATCTGCTCTGTGGCAGTATAAATCGACGAATCTGCGGCCTTGACTTTTGCTACACTTCTTGCGATGAATGTGTCGCAAAAGTAATTTTCACCTGTAGATGTGGGGGGAGGGAGGGGGGTTGGAGCGAAGGGGCGGAGCTATCAGAACGATGAGGCTCGGGTCAGTCACACAGTCACAGCCATAGTCAGGTCGAACCGGATGACTGCGGGGCTAAGGTCTGTGTCTTCATGCTTATATCGGACTATAGGCTAGTTGCACGGGATGACGTATTTCCATTTCCGGTTCATTGAGTGGGCGCTTGTAAACATCCGGTCTACGGTAGAGCGGTAGGGCGGGTAGATAGCGAAGCGATATAGATAGCGATAGAGAGATAGATAGAGAGATAGATAGATAGAGAGAGAGAGAGATAGATAGAGAGCGAGAGAGAGATAGAGAGCGAGAGAGAGATAGAGAGATAGAGAGATAGAGAGATAGATAGCAAGATAGATAGCATCAGGGCTGCCAACACTCACGCATTGAGCGTGAGAGTCACGCAATTAACCCATATCTCACGCACTCACGCCACACATGCCTTTCCTCACGCTAAGTTTCCGTCCAAAATAAATGTATATAAAAATAAAGTGAAGGAACAGCAAACCGAGCGGTCTACGAAATGAGACGGTCTTCTGGCTTAGTTCAGTGAAGTTGGAACGATATTGGGAGATTCGGATTTCACGGATCAATAACTCATGAACAAAACGTTATTCAGACACAAATGACGTCTCCTAAGTACCGTGGTAAGGACAACGAACTACAATCACATTTTGATCAAAAAAAGCCAATACGCGCCGTCCTCCGAGCTGGGCACATTACATTGGTCTCTGTCCGCAGCCGGAGAAGAAACGAGTGTTCAGGGACTGTCTGCAAAGTGCAACTCCGAAAAAAGAGAATACAATAATATTCACTATTATACAGTATATTACTAACTCACTACACACATAAATAGTCTCCTGGTGGTCATACTACAGCAAGGAGTTTGGAAGAATATGCTTTTGAAGAATTTTGGGGAATGTTTATAATGTAAATCTTCAATAAATATGGCATTATCTTGAATAACTTTACTATTATACAGTATATTTCTACCGAATTCACTATTTGCATTGTTGTTGAAAGGGGAGTGATTTGTAAAATATCCATAAAGAAAAAGAAAATCTGTTTACAGTTCTGTTTCATATGGGTGTTGAGAGATGTATCCATAAATTCATTTTGCTCTCAAAGTGCACCAGATTGATGCATTTAACTTCAATATTTAAAAAAAAATCTTCCAGGGGGAGCATGCCCCCGGACCCCCCTAGAGGAGGTGAGGACCCCCCCTCCACTTATAAAATAGCACTTGATTGTAAGAGTCGCGGGTACATTGTGTATGTGCGTATTCCACTGTAGCACCCGGTACATTAATGGGAAACCCTAGTTTGTACATATTCAATACATTTGTAACACTGTACACATGAACGTTTCTTTTTTCGGTTCACCAAAAAAAAAATCTCACTCCAAGCTGAACTCAAATGTTGGCAGCCCTGTAGCATACAGATAGCATACAGATAGCGATAGAGCAAAGTGAGAAGGCTAACGTTAACGTGATGGCACTATTTTACACTCGATGTCTCCAAGACCTACCGAAGGTTAACATCAGTGACGTACATCGGCTGGTACAAGCGGCAAGCTCAGCCCCGAAGAGCAAAAGAGAAAAGGGGTTCAAGATGTACATATCCAGTTACATCGACAACTATGAAGGTAAGTGACAAACAAAGCTGTAGTTACTGGCTAACTTTGACAACTCGACAGTCTTGATACAGTGTAAAGCGTTTTAATGATGTACTATTACGTGTTTTGGATAACATGAATGATGTCCAATTCCCCACAGTTTCAAACAAAGATCTACCTTCAGGGAGAGTGAGCGTCAGGGCTAGCTGTTACAGGTCCATGAGGAAGCATGAAAAGCCTCACGATCTCAGAGTAGGGAGGAAAATAAAAAGTGTTCATCGGTTCAAAGCCTCAATCAGGTTCATGTTCTGGGGTTTTGATGTGGCTAGAGTAGGTAACCTGTGATTTAGGATTCAAAAAAGCCCAGCTAGCTGACGTGTTGCAACAGATTGCATAGTGACAATAAATTAGCTCACATCAACTGGTAGCTAGCTATGTGTGTGTAGCATGAAGGGGCTACAGATTTATTTTCGTTTTGTAACCCTCTCGTGTAAAATGATAAATACATTAGCTAAACCCAAACTTAGCTTTCATCAAAGATTCTTAATGAGAGGTTGAAAACCGTCTCTGCTTTCATGGAAACCCCAGAAACTGGTTGTGACTGTCACGATCTGTCTGTGTTGTGTTTTGTCTTGTCTTTTTCTGTCTCTGGTTTCCTGTTTTGTTTTGAAATGTTTTCCTCCTTGTGTCTTCTCTGTTCCTTCTTCCTGTGTTTGCCTTCCTGTCGTTAGTTTCCCTGGTGTGTCTGATTGTTTGATTGTGTTCACCTGTTGCCCTTGTGTTTCTGCCTCCCTTACCCCAGCTGTTTCTCGTCTTGTGATTACCCCTCTCTGTATTTAGTCTTGTCTTCCCCTGTGTGCCTTGTCGGTTCATTGTTTGTTTCTCCTGTCTCCCACCATGTTGGTCACGGTCAGTTTTCTGTAGAACCTATGTGTTTCATGCCATGCTATTGTTAAGCTTTAAGAATAAAGCTCGTTTTTGTTTCGAGACCGTTTACCTTTTCTGATAGTCTGCATTTGGGTCCTACCCTTCCACGCATTCCTTACAGTGACGGCTGCTGTTCTTTACTGTATGGTTAGTATAATCCATGTAGGGTCCAGTTATTTGTATGGGCCAGTGTTAGGTAAGTGCTGGTTTTGTACCCTACATCTATGTTAAGCTGTTCAACGTTCTACTAACACTATTTTATGTAGTTATAATATAATAAGATAATAAATTGAGACAGCTGAGAGAGTTTATCTGTTTGAATGTCCTTAAATTACAGTATTCCAAACAGCAGAACTTCTGTGTATGTGATGTGACTGATAACCTGACATGGTTTAGCCTTTTCCCACACCTACTACTTGCCTGATCAGCCTGCTCTCAGCTTTCTCATTTTTCTGTGTTGTATTGAAGCAGTGTTCTAAATGTAAAATGACTGACATTTTATTTTAATGTGTAGATTGTCTTTGAGAACTGCTCACCCGTGGAGATTGCAGTGGCAAAGTGTTCCTGTGTAGTAGAGATGGCAAATCCGGATCATTTTACGGACTCGGGGTCTTCTGAGTCAGTCATTGAAGAGATCCGGATCATACGAGTCATATGAGTCAGCATGACCAAGACCGTAGAAATCCTATCGGTGAAACCGAAAAGTTGTTGCATTTCACGAGCATATTATTATTCCATATATTTTGAATATATATATATTTGTGTGTATATATGTGTGTGTGTATATATATATATATATATATATATATATATATATATATATATATATATATATATATATATATATATATATATATATATATATATATATATATATATATATATATATATATATATATATATATATATATATATATATATATATATATATATATATATATACATATTATTTCTATTCTTGTATATTTTGTAGTTTTGTTTTATTGTAAAATGCCTTATGCTGCTGTAACAACAACAATTTCCCAATTTGGGATCAATAAAGTACTATCTATCTATTAAACTGACGTTATATTAACCTCCGCTACACAGTGTATTTTGCTTTAATAAAAAATGTTGATCACAAAAAAAAGGGTTATTTTGCGATTTGGCAAATCTGAGTCTGCTGTTGACTCGTGCATGAGGACGAGTCTGCTGGATCTCTGGATCTGCTGCTATATACGGCTCCGAGTCCGCACGAGTCTGCTCTGCTGTGTGTTGCACACACAGTGAGTCAGGATTTGCGAATCCGAGTCTGCTGTGGACTCGTGCATGACGACGAGTCTGCTGGATCTCTGGATCTGCTGCTATACGGCTCCGAGTCCGCACGAGTCTGATCCGCTGTGTGTTGCAGCGAGTCAGGATTTGCGAATCTGCGAATCTGCGAATCCGAGTCTGCTGTTGGAGCCGTCGGCTCCTCTGAGTCCCCACGAGTCTGCAGGAAGTTTCACTGATCCGCGTCCCCTCCCCTGAGCCAAACGATCACTTCTGGCAGCTATCCTGTGACTGTATACTTGCTAAAGGGTAGGTAGATGGACTTGGGGTACATTGTAATGTGATTTTACATGTTATAAAGAGAGTAGCGAGTGACGCAATTTATAGTTTTAATTTGTACGTCACACCAAGTGTGGGACTCGGGTTAATGGAGAGGGGAGACTCGTCATGACCAGCTCATTTCTAGGATCCGGGTTAATGATCCGGATGAATCAGGACTCGCCCATCTCTACTGTGTAGCTGGAACAGCACTCTGCAACCACAATGTTGCACTGCTGTTCCAGACCGCACACTACTCCACACTCAACCTGGCTGCTGTACCCCCTGTCCTCAGCTGCACTGAAACAGAGCAGCGATGGCACAAGCCAAGAACCATGGTAAGTACAGTATGTGTTCACAACCAATCCACGGTTTAATGAGTATTTCCTTTGTGCCAAGAGCTGATCTAGTATGTTGCATCAATGACCATTTCAATTAATTTGACAATTCTTTTGTGTAATTAATAGGGTGTGAAACCAGGCAGAGTGAGTGACATGGTGTTCATTTCCACTAAGCCAAAGCAGTTTACAGTTGCTGACTGTGTAAGGTAATATCTATTGTCCTAAGTAATTGTATGTAGCCTGCAACAACTTTGTGATTGTTGTCTGAGTGTAAAATTGTTCTTAAAGTCCTAATTATTATATAAACATGTTCGAAGGAGTACACGTTACAAGGCCGTGCGGGGGGAGCTGCCAGACCCAGATGTCCTCAAAGTCAGCGAGGTATACAAGGACTTCTCAGCAGACATCGCACCACTGATCACCACCATGGCTATAAGTGTGGACGTGCCACTGGTTAACTCCACCTTTGGAAAAGTTCAGGAAGGTAGCCCTATCTCATACCAGCATCCACTACCTCTTAGCCGGGTTATAGTGCGTCACCCAGATGCCCCTCCACCACCACCTCTACCTGTGGATGGCTATAGGCTGGAGCCTACCACCTGTGAGTTTGTGTGCAGTCACCAACAGCACCTCCATCTACTGTCACTTGCGACAACATTGCTCATGGCAAGGAAAATCGAGGTGGCCACAAGGGAGCAGAGCGACGGTGTGGAATGGCACCGTGTTAGGAGGCCAAGAATAACTTCTTCCCGTTTCAGGGAAGTATGCCATGTTCGAGGTCAGAGTTCGGCTGAAAACTTGGCACAACGGATTCGGAAGGGAGTGGCGCAAACGGCATCAATGAAGAGGGGACTGGCACTGGAACCGGTTGCCATCCAGGAATACTGCCGGATTAAAAACACCAATTACTGGCCGTGTGGGTTTGTCATTCACCCAGATGCCCCCTGGTTAGGGTCATCTCCTCACGGTCTGGTGTTTGATCCAACTGAGAGCCCACCTTTTGGACTTGTTGAAATAAAATGCCCAAATGTAAAAAGTTATGTGGACTGTAGCTACTTAAAAATGCAAAGTGGCACATTAAAACTGAAGCAGTCTCATAGCTACTATTGGCAGGTGCAAGGCCAGCTCCTACTCACAGGGATGGAGTGGTGCGATTTCGTCGTTTTTGCAGAGGAGGATATCCTTATACAGCGTATCTGCAGAGACTGCGAGGTGGCTACAACCATTAGGGAGAAGGGAGATTATTTTTATTTTTACATGGACTGATATGCACTACACTACATTAGTGTACCACACTACATCACACATCTAACATGAATATGTTCCTGTATATAGTTCTTTCAATTGCTAAAACCAGAACCAAGTGTGTTCTATAAGTCAAAAAGATCCTTTAGTCAAAGGACCTATGTGAGGAAGAAAGGGGTGTTTATTGGCAGACATTTAATGTCATATGACGTTATTCATTAACAAAAGTTGTGGATGCTAACTAACTTATCTTGCATTGATCTGTTCATCTGTTACATAAACTAGCATTACTTAAATATGCAGAGACTAATTGAAATGTTTAAATATGTATTTTTTTCCCCCGATATAACATCAACCTATGTTTTGTAAAAGTGTATTAAATGAATCTGTAAAATGTTATCATATTGTGGATGTATTATATTATGTATTGTCCTATGTTATTTTTGTGTGCATTTGTTTTGAGGTTATAATTCATTAGTACCTAAACATAGTATGGTATGACTGCTTTTTGTAACGACCACAATGAAATACACAATTGGTTTGGGAGCAAGAAATCTTTTAATCATTGCTGCCCAGGCTTGCCCATGCTTTCACTAGTGGTCCGTTCTGGTAGTTGACCAGGAAGCAAGCCACATTGAAAAGCTCCTCAATGCTTCCACACACAGACAGTGGTATGGCTTTGTCAAAGAGTTTGTTCTCTTTGACCCTTCTGATGCACCTCTCCACATGGACCCTCAGACGTGCAATGGATTGAGTCTGCCTGACATCCTCCCTGCTCATTTGGGTTTTTTTTTACAGAAAGGCAGGCCGGTAAACTTTGCACTCAACCAGATTGTCCACAAGGAACCCTTTGTCGACCATTATTGCCATGTCTGGTGTGAGCAGGCTCACGATGCCAGACAGCTTGAAAATCTCCCGGTCACTCATAGATCCTGCATACAGGCCAGACACAAATGTAATGGCACCATGTGGTGCCATGCCGATCATGGCCTTGAATGTAGCATGAGACTTGTATGTTGAAAACACCTCACTCTGCAGCAGGAGAGATGATGGAGTCTGGCAGAATACTTCAGTGCAGTCAAGCACCACTTGTGTGTCAGGGAAAGCTGAAAACTCTGGTGGAAGGTGAGCTCTGACAACTTCGCGTGGGATCCACAGACGTTGGCTTCCAAGCAGTTGGTACAGGAAGTGTGTCCAGGTGGAAATAATTCTGCTGACTGGTGCGGTGAATGCCAAACCGTTCTGCTAGATCCCTCAGATGTAGGCCCACTGACAGGTGCATGAGGAACAGCAGCAGCTCATCTATGGGTGGAAGTTTCTGTGAAAACAAATAAGTGTTAGGCATACTGTAGATACTGTTATAGGGAGACCGGGTACAGTTGTAACACATTTTCCGTGTGTGTGTGTGTGTGGCATGTGTGTGTGTTGTGTGAGTGATGTGATGCACTTGTTAAACGGTGGTATAGTGCGCAGCGTGCATAATTATTAATATACATCCATGCTTGTATGCTGCATACCGTTGTTGTTGGTTGAGAGGAATCCGAGCTGCTGGCAGAGGATGCCTTGGCGTTGGTGATCCGCACCATCTTGGTGTTGGCTGCTGGCTCCACCAATTTCCAAAAGGCAAGGAAATGCTTGTATGTGGCAAATCTAAGAATGTAATATTGTTCATGTTAGACATTGTTTTGTTTCTTAAATTAGCTTCCCCAAATGAAAGGTGTTTTTCAAACTAGTGGCCATAACAACATCCTGATAGCCTTATAAACAAACCTGGTGTAGAAACGAATGTCCTCGTCCGACCCTGCCAGGCGTTGTATCCCGAAACGAGATCGCAGTTGTAACACTTCCAGCTGGTGTTGGAGCTCCCTAACCTGCATTTTCAAGGCTTCGTTCTCGTCGGCCACCTGATTTGCCATCACTGCCGTCGCTGGATTTAAACAGTACTCATGATCAGGCAGCGCAACTGTTTCCACCTCGTACTCAGCTGTCAAGTCCGGGGTGGGGCTCTCTGCCCTCGGCCGACGCTCCCAAACATTACGTCTTGGTGTAGGTAGCTCGTAGTTATTCCATGCAAAGAGAACAGGTGTAGCTCCTTTCTGTGCAGTCCTCCCGCTGTGACCAATAAGTCTCCTGGTCGAAAATGCCTACTGCACACACGGGTATTTTTTGTGGGGCTGAAATTGTCCCTACGGACCTTGATCAGCCACTGAGCCTTTACCTCAGCATCAATGGGAAATGCATGAAAACTTATCTCCCGATTATAACGGGCCGAATTCGTACACAGTGGCACACAGCAATGTAGTGCCGACTTTCTTACCCGCTGGAAGGCCAATCGCTTTTCTTTACCCTGAAATCCGCTCATTCTTGCTCTTGGTGTGTCATAAGAAACTGTCAAACTGTCAAACTGTCAAGCTGTAAAAACTCTGTACTCAAACCGGAAGTACTCGCCCCCACACCCACCCGCCGGAAGTTGATAGACGCCATCTTGTGCACAGAGCCTATTGTGACTCGCTCTGCGGTTAAAACAGACGGTGCATGAATGCGGTTTTGCGGTAAGTGAAATTCGAGTACTTATTTATGTGTTTATGATTTTAATCAGCTACGTAATGAATGTTAAGGCTTGGGTTAGCGTGTAAGCGAGTGGTAGCTACATCTGTGCTAACGATGCTAATCGTAGCCTGCAAGTTAAAACCATAGACTGTATAAACATAAAGGTTAAAACGAAATAGACAAGTGTTAAGCGTTAAGTGGGATAATACTGTAGAACAGGGGTATTCAACTAAAATTCAACGAGGTCCAGTTAGAGAAAATCTCCCCATGCAAAGGTCCGGAACATCAAAATGTCTAAGTTGCTTTATGAATTAGTGTGATATATATTGAAGTAGCCTGTAGCTTTATCAACGTCTGTAATCAACAACTGACTGCCAATCAAATAAAGAAAGTACAATTAAAAAAAACAACAATATTTATTGTCAATTAACATTGAACTATACAGATATACAGTAAATACTGTGGATATGTGTAATGTTCCTCTCGGGCTGCATTTAAAAATAAAATAGAGAAATAAATAAAATAGCTTTGTTAACCGTTTCACATCATGACTTAACAGTTTCAGACGATTATAGAACATATCAGTCTTTACACATCATAACAATTGAACAGTTTTAAAGTTTCTCTTTCTTTCCCTCTTATATTGCAGTCCCTCACTCACCTTTTTGTATTCAGTGCGAGAATTGAGCTTGAGCTTGTCCTGCCAGGAGTTTAAATCTGGGCTGAAATGGTGTCAGGGCCATTCTCATACACACATGCAGGTGCTCATTGGTTAGCCTCGGTTAGCCTGCCCTGGAACGATATTTAGTTTTAATTTTGATCCTGGTGGACTGATCATATTGGGCTCTGAGACTGCTTATTTTTTGTGCCCTCAGTTCTGACTTGAGAGGGAATGTTTGGTCAAACACTTTGTGTTTTGTCTCATTGTGGCGTTTTGGCACTTTTAATCAGGGTTGGGAGGGTTACTTTGTAAATGTAATCGGTTACTGAATACATGGCTCTGAAAGTAATCCGAATACAGTTAGAGTTACGTGTCTTAAAAAAGTAACGTATTCAGATTACTTTTAGAATACTTTTGGAATACTTTATTTTTCCATAACAGATGGGTATGTTTTGGTGAACAGGAGACACTTATTTTACTGTTTTAATGGCTTATCAAGAGCACAACTCAAACACAACATCTTTGGGTCATTCTGGACAGCTCCCTCTCATCTGCACCCCACATAAAAAACAGAATGAATTACCATTATTATTTATTATCTGAAATGACGTAATAACTTTTAAAACTGTTTCCAGTCACTTGCCCCATGCATTCAGCAGCAGCAGGCCATTCACTTTGATTTGATCCCGTTATGAAATGTCATCATTTCGACAATAAAGAAATGCTACATAAACGTTATCTTGCACATTTTATCGAACCATCTCCGTTTCTAACTTTCAATATATTTTAAAAGAGATCTCTCTCTCTGATCTGCGTGCGGGGGCGGGGCCTCACAGACATGCTGCAGCGCTGTGCAGTGTGCACACAGTTCTGCTGGTAATGAATATTACATTTTATGAGGAAACTTTTCCACCAATAATTCCAATAAGTATTCCAAAATGTATTCACTTCAGGTTTACAAAAGTAACTGTAATCAGATTACTCGTTTTTCAAATATAACGCGAGCTGAATACAGTTACTTGATTTTTGTATTCTGCTTTTAATGAGCGCCACGGTCTCTGAACAAATGAGACACACTGGTTTTGTGCTCCCAGTGGGCAGGATGAACATGAATGAGTCCGTCCACTCAGGGTTAAAAGCTCTGTTCTCACTGTCCACTTTCCTCTTCTTGGAGAGCGCCATGTGTAATTATTTGTCTCTCCCTGTCTGCCGCTAACACGCCTGTTCACTCTCCTCTCCGCTTCTCTCCCTGTATCGCTAATTATTCTCTTCACTCACTTTCCTCTCCTCTTCTATCTGCCACTCTCTCATCTCTTCTTCTGTGTTTCTCTCCCTGTATCGCTCACTCGTCTCTTTCGCCCCCTGTCGGCGGCGGTTAAAATAGAATCACCCCGTCAAAATTGAAATCCCCTATTAATGTATTGATTATAGGTCCGGGTCCGTATAGGTTGGCGTCTGGGTCCGGATCCGGACCGCGGTCCGCCTGTTGCCGACCCCTGCTGTAGAACAAACGGCTTCTGTTTGAGGTTGATAAAATAAGGTCATCCTTGTAACTTAGAGATATTTTATTATGTAGGTAGTAACTGTATGCATCGCTAAGGTTAATTTAAATCCGCTATGCTGAAGTATGTAGACAAGCTAACGTCTAAGTAGTGTATGTGAAATCAACCTCACAATAAGATGTGTGTATATTACAATTATTAATGTCATATTTCAAGATGATTACTTGGATATTACAATATGGTTGGTTGAGCTGGAGTTCATTATTGAGCTTACACGTTAACGTCAGTCATATCTGAAGAACGAACCCAAATCTTGTTGTTTTTATTAATTGCATTACCATATTGGTATCAAATAAACAGTAAGCATTGGTAACACAACTTCCAAAGTTACAGTAAAATAAAAAGGACCCTGACTCGGACAATACACAATCCAACATGTTCAACAGAAGAGAATAAGTTATATTGTTTGTACACATGGTACTTTACATATATATCTGTTTGTTTAAAGTGTCCAGGTGATGCAGACAGGCTGGACCAGAGAGTGAGAGACAGAACTGAACTCCTCACAGCAGTGAACTTCAGCACAGGTACAAATACTCTTTTTTCATACTGTACAAAGAATCAAGAAAGATATTGGTTTAAATAAATGAAGTATTGACTTTAATACACTGATATATATTCCATTAAACAATACTAAATACTAGATCACCTACACATCAGTGAAGTTGAGGGGTTTTTCCATGTAAAGGGTTACATTTAGATGTTAACAAGCAATATTACTTTGTCAACTTTCTAATTTAATGTATTGAAGGCAAAGCTATTTAACACATAGTGAGAACTGCTACTATTTATCTCTCAATATTGTCTGTAAAAAACGTGGTAAAAGTTATTATTTCAGTGAGACAACAGAGCAAGCTTCTACAGTTGCACTAAGTTTTGATAACAGTTAAATATTATTTTGATAATAAAATTTCAATGTTGATGAATTTCATACTGTTCATTCATAATCTGATTGTCTTTGTAGCTAACTGTTGAAATAAAATAAAACATTACCATTACAAAATAATTATATCTACAGCCCCTAAACACAAACACACCTCTTTCATAAATAACACACTTGTTCTGCAATAATATGTTTTATGTTTCCTGTAATTTTTGTTAGGAAAGGACATGCCTGAAAGACACGACTCAGCATCTCCTCTTTCTCCGAGGGTCAAGAAAAACATCCAAGAGGAAAATTAAAAGCTGATGTTATGAGATTTTAAGACCAGTACAGGACATTCACTAAGAAACTACTTTTATTGTGAAAACACAATCAGCTGATCGGATGCCCCTATTTCCACATCTACACTCCATCAGCTGATTATTTCTATTTGCCTCACTTTATGAGCTTCACAACATGTACCTTGTACCGCAAGTTTTCAACGTCACAAATAAATGGGGCCAATCTTCAGTCGGATGTGAATGTGTAATCTAACATTTTCAGTAAGAATAATGGACAAAAGGAGTGCAAATACAAATTCAATTTATTGAAATGTGAACCAAAAGTTAATCAAACATGTTTTAAATATAAAGCACATATGGACAGAAGGTGTAAACCTATTAAATGTATAAGTAAACACATTTAGTCAAATAAAGTGACAGACTAGGCCTGATCAGGTGGTATCAGCTATGCATGGGCTCCTCCATCAGGCCTGGTCCTCCTCGCTGAGGAAAGACCCTCAGTCCTCTCCGGCCAAACCAACAGACAGGACGTCCATCACACGGAGGTTTCTCCCTGAAGTCTCTGCAGCTCTCTGGACACCACACTGTCTCAATCCATCCACACTGAATATGAGAGGGGAAAAATGAAAATAATAAATGCTTTAGACAATAAGAAATATAAAAGTGAACCGTTGAGTTGCTCAGTTTTTTTAGATTGTCAATACTATTACTGTATAACTAATATCCAGAGTTGGGTGTAACGCGTTACTGTAATAATATTACTTTTGTCGGTAACGGAGTAGTGTAACGCGTTACTTTTATAATTCAGTAATCACACTACAGTTACTAACATTGCCCCGACAAGCGTTACTTCGTTACTTTTATAAAATCAGTCATAATCACACTGACAGACAAGAGGGGTGTCCGCCGCAGGTTTATATGTACGTAATCTGCGCGACTTGCGCGTCCACATCTTCACGTGCAGTGCTGCATAAACATGGCAGAGTCAGCGATAACTTTCGAGGGGTGGGGGTATGCCCATTATTTTGAGTTCGTCCGAAGAATAGACAGGAATGTGACGGTGAGGTGCAAACTGTGTCCAGGCCAGAAGCTGTTATCCACTGCTGCAAACACCACGTCAAACCTCAACAAACACCTGCAAAGAACACATGCTAAGGTGAAGCTAATAGCTAAGGACCCCCGAACCCAGAGTGAGGATGTTGTGAGTGCGCAGCAGCCGACTCCGAAACAGCACAAATTAGAATTTGGAGGACCGGTAACCAAAGCAGAGATGGACAGGCTTGTAGCATCCTTCATAGTAGAGGTAATGTTGCCCATTTGCACAGTGGAATCACCATCGCATCGTTCAGAGATATACTGCGCAAAATACAGATAGCAGGAGACAGAGGACAGCCATAGTCAGAGCTATCTGGATCAGTCTTATGCGACAATGGAAACTGAACTAAAGAGAACATTTGAAACTTTAGCAGTCTGCGTGATCTGCCTGTAGGGAGGGGCGGGCTGGCCCTGCGAGTAAAGTAACGAGTAAAGTAACGAGTAAAGTAACGAGTTACTTTATGTAGAGAGTAACGAAGTAGTGTAATATATTACTTTTTAAAAAAGTAATATGTAATATGTAATATATTACTTTTTTTTAGTAACGACCCCATCTCTGCTAATATCCCAGGTTAAGAGGCACCTTCAAATAAAGATTGGTCTTTAAATACATTTTGTCTTTTGAATTGTTTGTCTAAAGTCAAGGATCTAGAACTGGTACTTCTAGTTTTAATGGTACAGTCTGGTTATTATGCTGTTTGGAGGAGGCATCACAGGTAAGAGTACTAACTAGCTACCATCACATGTACGTTAGCTTGACTTAAATGTATTAAACGTATAATTAAGTGATGGCAAAATATAAATAACTAATGTCATGCAAACATATTCATATTTGCTTGATTCCAGTGTTGAATTTAGCACAATTGCATACAAACGTTAAGGGATTTTAAGATTCTGAAGTCTTCGTTCTAAATAGAAAATAGCATGGATAATTTACAAAGGCTTTAAAAACACAGCAGGAGCCCAAGACAATTATAAAACTTGTCATTATTTCAGTACAGTTCAATTGGTTTTATTTTCATAAACGGTTATCAACCGTTAGTGCCAAAGCAGTAGGCTAATATATGAATTACTGCTGTATAGACTACAACCACTACTCAGGGATGCAAACTCATCAGGTATGAAAAAGGTGACAAGGATCCGAGGCCCGAGCCCCCCGACCCCACGGAATATCGGCTTTAAAATTAGGAATAACAGGATTTTAGCAGTCAGAACAACTAAAGCAGTTAATAATAACAGAAACGCCAAAGAGTCACATCTAATAGAAATATATAAAAGCATGTATTTTAATTGTGTAGCAGTCAGTTTATAATTTTGGCAGCACTGTTGAGCATTTTGAAAATGTATTTTCATGCCTCTGTGCAAGGCTTAGTCTTTCTATCTTTATAGCCAGTGGTGTAAAGTAACTAAGTTCATAAACTCAAGTACTATACTTGGGTACAATTTTGAGATACTTGTACTTTATTTAAGTATTTCAATGTTTTGCTACTTTGTTCTTCTCCTCCTCTACAGTTCAGAGGTAAATGGTGTACTTTGACTCCACTACATGTATTTAATACCTTTAGTTATTTTACAGATGTGGATGAATGATGTGAAATATAATCAAGTGTTAAATCAGACTTTAGTTCCACCTGGAGTAAATTATTAACTATATTTTGATGATAATACTTTTCTACTTTCACTTGAGGAACATTTTGAATGCAGGACTTTTACTGAAACAGAGTATTCCTACACTCTGGTACTTCTACTTTTACTCAAGTACAAGACCTGAGTACTTCTACTTTTACTCAAGTACAAGACCTGAGTACTTCTACTTTTACTCAAGTACAAGATCTGAGTACTTCTACTTTTACTCAAGTACAATATTTGAGTACTTCTACTTTTACTCAAGTACAAGACCTGAGTACTTATACTTTTAATCAAGTACAAGATCGGAGTACTTCTACTTTTACTCAAGTACAAGATCTATACTTATAAAACTATTAGAAAACGAAGGCTAAAGCTAACGTTAGCAGATAGTGACAATGTATGCTAGTT
Organism: Trematomus bernacchii; assembly: GCF_902827165.1. Lineage (NCBI taxonomy): Eukaryota > Metazoa > Chordata > Actinopteri > Perciformes > Nototheniidae > Trematomus > Trematomus bernacchii. Next base: position 45,481 of record NW_022987553.1, read on the forward strand.
AGCTAGCTCAACGATTCATTAAATAATAATGCGACAGAAAAACATTTCAGTGCACATCACCCTCTGCCGCTCCGACAGGGAGCTCTGCTCTGAACAACGGCCCGTTCTAACAGCTGTTCACCAGCGGTCCAGTCTGTGCCACAGTGACTCCGGACCACACAGTTAATATTAACGAACGCACCGTAGGTAATGTAGCTGCTGAAGCTAGACCCTCATCCCAGAGCAGCAGAGCCTTATTATACATCGATGAGCAGAGCCGACAGGCAGGAAGACTCGAGCACACAGCTCGCGCTTCATTATAATATAAAAAAAGAACACCATGCGTGTCATGATGGCACATAACAGCTCGCGGCCGCAGATTACTCCGGGTCCCAGACCCCCCCCATACCCCAAAAATATTTTTATTGCAGATCTACATGAATCAAACAAACAACCTATTTTGGATTCAAAACGGCAAATTTCGCCGAAAGGTGACAAGTTTGCATCCCTGACTACTTGTTTAGCTAGCATCAATTCAACAAAGCTAGCGTTAGCTGGCTAACTGACGTTATTTTGCCGCTAAACTGCACGATATAAAACGGTGGTCTTCATAGCGGATTTCATCCTCAATCACAATAATAATATTCAAAGTAATACTGGGGAAGTAATGGGCAAAACTTACCGTTGATTGACGCGCCATGTCAGCGGACTGTTACAGCCCCTACACACGGCGGCGTGCGTTGACGCTTCAACGCTTCTGCCCATTCACTTTCCCTTATGAAACAAAAATATATTGTAATATATTGGTAAATATAATACAATATATTGGATCATACATTTCCATATATGGGAAAGTAGTCCTTATATTTTTAAATATATTGCAATATATGCATGGACCATGTATGGCTATATATTGATACATATAAAAAAGATATATTGCAATGAAAACAAAAACTGCACTATACATTTATATGTAATAGTTTTATTGAAACACTCATTTATCTTTCATGAGTTTACATAAAATTGAACAGATATTCATAAACAGTTATCTCACTTCGTTTTGTATAGTTACCCACTTTATATATGAACATATGTTTGATGGTAGCCTACATATAAAAAAAGTACAAATTGTCCATTGAATGATGGAAAATAATATACAGTTTATAAATATATATAGACACACACATATATGCACGCATATATGCACGCATATATATATTCATATATGCGTGCATATATGCACGCATATATATATTCATATATATATATATATATATATATAAATATATATATATGCATATATGCACGCATATATATATGAATATATGCACGCATATATATCTATGCATATATTACGGCCGACCGGCTATTTGGAGTGGAACGCACCCACGGCAGACAGCCCAAACAGTATTCGAATGCGCCACTTCCGGCTGATTTCGGGGAGCCCCCCCCCCCCTCTCCAGCAATAGATTGATCTGATTGGCAGATTCAAATCTGCGTTGCTGCCTCTGTCTGTTGATTCTGTCGCTGAGTGTCAAAGAGAAAGCATTCATCAGGTGCTTCGAAACGGAAAATTAAAAAGAAACGAGAGGAAAATACAGCACCAGAGTCAGGTATGTGTGTGAGCATTTAAAACTATTTTAAATTGAAATAATTCTGCATGTACACTATAAGTAGTCTAGTTGCTTAATCCGTATGTCCCGTCTCTCGGCACTACACCAGCTACATTAGCTAACGTTAGTTAAATTAGCTATGTTAGTTCCCTCGTGTATGAGTGTATAACCGGTCCGCAGCTTTGTGAACATTCAATTTCGAAGATTTTCGATGTTACAGTCAACTGAAGTCGACCCAAAACAGCCAAAAATAGCGGACCTTTAGATCGCTAACATTTTAGCATAAGTCAATGGAGTTTAACATAGCGAAAACTAGCCCCACGGCTAACGGACATTTTCTGACTGGTGACGATGATGAGCTAGTTAAGTAATGTAACCACAGTTAGTCTATGTCTTGTAAATTCCCCTTGTTCTCCTTGATCTGCATTATATCGTTCGTGTTTTAGTCAGGCACATTTAGGGACAGCTAAAGTAGTTCAGCTACGGGTCTTCGAGCTGGTTACACATGTGCGTTCAGGACATTATTGCGCATCGTCACATGCATAATTACCATCGTCACAGAGAGAATGCGTTCGTGAAGAATGTGAGCATATATGCAGATCTTTAGTGTTGGTAATGTTATAAGATTGTATGCATAGTGTCCTGCTGAGTCAGTGTGTTAATGAGTCTTGATGTCCCGTTTTTAGTTTCTATGTTGTTCAGGAATTGAGCTAATGCTAGCTAGTTAGCTAAGTTAAGCTATGATAGTGTGTGGATGAGATGCTAACTTAGCTTTTATTAGCCGTGTGTTTGCAACGTGTCTAATGTGTTTTAGCAACAATTAGTATTGCTGTTGCTTATTATTAATAACCATCGTCTGGTTAGTTATTGTAATTTAAACCTTATTTCTATTTCTGTGTATTTTGCAGAAACCATTCATTCATTCTCTACTCCCTCTTAGGTGCCTTACAAACAATGGACGTCCGCTCTCGGGAGCGTCGGAGTGGTGCGGTCACCCTAAGTGACAGACCTAAAGTATCCGGGATTCAGGCATCTTCCCTGGCTTGTACATTTTTGGTGATGCGCCCTGGAGGTATCAGACTATTTTAAACAATTTTTCCCCGCCTTTCAAACACTTATTCCGAGGTTTTATCCAGTCATTTTGCACGAAATCATTTAACATTGACGGTCTCCTGAAAAAGCACATATTCTGTGCATTTTCAGGAGAGCGTCTATGTTAAATGATTTCGTGCAAAATGACTGTCTAAAACTCTCTTCCAGACATTTAAAAATACTTTCCCCGACCATTTAAACATTATTTCTGGCTTGTAAAGTGCAGTTATGCGCCCTGGAGATATTGCACTATTTACAAAATGTAGCACTCTGTTTATTTCACACCTCCAGGAGAGACCAGGGGGAAATCACCTCTCTCTGCCCGCTCACAGAGCCCCGAAGGACGGACTAGAGACCTCCAGCACCAGTCCCTAACAGTGGGACTCTGTTTATTTCACACCTCCAGGGCGGAGACCGGGAAAATCACCTCTCATTGCCCGCTCACAGAGCCCCGAAGGACGGACTAATTACCTCCAGCATGGGCCCCTAACAGTGGGACTCTGCACCTCCAGCAGAGACCAGGGGGAAATCACCTCTCTCTGCCCGCTCACAGAGCCCCAAGGACGGACTAATTACCTCCAGCATGGGCCCCTAACAGTGGGACTCTGCACCTCCAGCAGAGACCAGGGGGAAATCACCTCTCTCTGCCCCCTCACAGAGCCCCAAGGACGGACTAATTACCTCCAGCATGTCCCCATAACAGTGGGACTCTGTTTCTTTCACAGCTCCAGCAGAGACCAGGGGAAAATCACCTCTCTCTGCCCGCTCACAGAGCCCCAAGGACGGACTAATTACCTCCAGCATGTCCCCATAACAGTGGGACTCTGTTTCTTTCACAGCTCCAGCAGAGACCAGGGGAAAATCACCTCTCTCTGCCCGCTCACAGAGCCCCAAGGACGGACTAATTACCTCCAGCATGGGCCCCTAACAGTGGGACTCTGCACCTCCAGCAGAGAGCAGGGGGAAATCACCTCTCTCTGCCCCCTCACAGAGCCCCAAGGACGGACTAATTACCTCCAGCATGTCCCCATAACAGTGGGACTCTGTTTCTTTCACAGCTCCAGCAGAGACCAGGGGAAAATCACCTCTCTCTGCCCGCTCACAGAGCCCCAAGGACGGACTAATTACCTCCAGCATGGGCCCCTAACAGTGGGACTCTGCACCTCCAGCAGAGACCAGGGGGAAATCACCTCTCTCTGCCCCCTCACAGAGCCCCAAGGACGGACTAATTACCTCCAGCATGTCCCCATAACAGTGGGACTCTGTTTCTTTCACAGCTCCAGCAGAGACCAGGGGAAAATCACCTCTCTCTGCCCGCTCACAGAGCACCGAAGGACGGACTAGAGACCTCCAGCATGTCCCCATAACAGTGGGACTCTGTTTCTTTCACAGCTCCAGCAGAGACCAGGGGAAAATCACCTCTCTCTGCCCGCACACAGAGCCCCAAGGACGGACTAATTACCTCCAGCATGGGCCCCTAACAGTGGGACTCTGTTTCTTTCACAGCTCCAGCAGAGACCAGGGGAAAATCACCTCTCTCTGCCCGCTCACAGAGCACCGAAGGACGGACTAGAGACCTCCAGCACCAGTCCCTAACAGGGGGACTCTGTTTATTTCACACCTCCAGGGCGGAGACCGGGAAAATCACCTCTCATTGCCCGCTCACAGAGCCCCGAAGGACGGACTAATTACCTCCAGCATGGGCCCCTAACAGTGGGACTCTGCACCTCCAGCAGAGACCAGGGGGAAATCACCTCTTTTTGCCCGCTCACAGAGCCCCAAGGACGGACTAATTACCTCCAGCATGTCCCCATAACAGTGGGACTCTGTTTCTTTCACAGCTCCAGCAGAGACCAGGGGAAAATCACCTCTCTCTGCCCGCTCACAGAGCCCCAAGGACGGACTAATTACCTCCAGCATGTCCCCATAACAGTGGGACTCTGTTTCTTTCACAGCTCCAGCAGAGACCAGGGGAAAATCACCTCTCTCTGCCCGCTCACAGAGCCCCAAGGACGGACTAATTACCTCCAGCATGGGCCCCTAACAGTGGGACTCTGCACCTCCAGCAGAGACCAGGGGGAAATCACCTCTCTCTGCCCCCTCACAGAGCCCCAAGGACGGACTAATTACCTCCAGCATGTCCCCATAACAGTGGGACTCTGTTTCTTTCACAGCTCCAGCAGAGACCAGGGGAAAATCACCTCTCTCTGCCCGCTCACAGAGCACCGAAGGACGGACTCGAGACCTCCAGCATGTCCCCATAACAGTGGGACTCTGTTTCTTTCACAGCTCCAGCAGAGACCAGGGGAAAATCACCTCTCTCTGCCCGCTCACAGAGCCCCAAGGACGGACTAATTACCTCCAGCATGGGCCCCTAACAGTGGGACTCTGTTTCTTTCACAGCTCCAGCAGAGACCAGGGGAAAATCACCTCTCTCTGCCCGCTCACAGAGCACCGAAGGACGGACTAGAGACCTCCAGCACCAGTCCCTAACAGGGGGACTCTGTTTATTTCACACCTCCAGGGCGGAGACCGGGAAAATCACCTCTCATTGCCCGCTCACAGAGCCCCGAAGGACGGACTAATTACCTCCAGCATGGGCCCCTAACAGTGGGACTCTGCACCTCCAGCAGAGACCAGGGGGAAATCACCTCTTTTTGCCCGCTCACAGAGCCCCAAGGACGGACTAATTACCTCCAGCATGGGCCCCTAACAGTGGGACCTCCATAACCTTGCACACCCTGAGTCCCCGGGCCCCCACAGTTAAGCACTCCCCCACGGACTAAACACAGGTATTCACACCCACCAGAACCTCGTGCCCCTGGTGACCTTACAAGGGGGTGGTTTTATGGTGCTTCTGTGTCCGCCCATCAGCATCCATATTCGGCCTTCTTCACGGCATCACCCCCCCTTCTGGGCTGGAGGGTATTCTCGTGCCCCTGGTGACCTTACAAGGGGGTGGTTTTATGGTGCTTCTGTGTCCGCCCATCAGCATCCATATTCGGCCTTCTTCACGGCATCACCCCCCCTTCTGGGCTGGAGGGTATTCTCGTGCCCCTGGTGACCTTACAAGGGGGTGATTTTATGGTGCTTCTGTGTCCGCCCATCAGCATCCATATTCGGCCTTCTTCACGGCATCACCCCCCCTTCTGTGGAGGGTATTCTCGTGCCCCTGGTGGTCTTACAAGGGGGTGGTTTTATGGTGCTTCTGTGTCCGCCCATCAGCATCCATATTCGGCCTTCTTCACGGCATCACCCCCCCTTCTGGGCTGGAGGTTCAAACACTTTAACTTTTGTTCACCCTCCTCTGGCTTACACCTCCTCCGCCAACACTTGAGCGCTCATCACAGGGTTCAGCACCAAGGAGAGTGCCTCCCCGGTGCTGATGGAAAGTGGCACTTTTTCTGCCCCTGGTAACCATCAAGGTTATTGTTTTTTTTTTATTTTTTATTTTATTAAAAAACACAGTACACAGAGGCTAAAACATAAACTATTTACACGTACTACTGCTGCTATAACAGTACTACTAAATTTCTTAACCTACGTTTTAAAGTGCAGTTATGCGCCCTGGAGGTGTTGCACTATTAACAAAATGTATGCCCAGGATTCTGGCACCTTTCCTGGCTTGTAAAGTGCAGTTATGCGCCCTGGAGATATTGTACTATTTACAAAATGTATACACAGGATTATAATAATAATTATATACACGGTATACATATTCACAATGTTTAGCGGGATTCAGGGGACCAAATTAGGCGTCTAATTCTTACGGTGCACCAGGGCAAACAGGTTGAGTCCACGGCCCCTGCCCCATCATCAGGAGTGTCAACCAGCCCCGGTCCCGACTTCATTGGCCTCTTTCCCTCCCGCTTCCGCTTCCGCTGCTGCTGCCGCTCCAATGACCCATCAGGTGAAGATGATACAGCAGTACTGTTATAGCAGCCCTCTTCGGAGGTCTCCCCATCTGACAGCGGTAGACATCCTTCTGATGATGATGCAGCTGCTGCCGCATCTGATGACGCCCTGAACATGGAGCGGATTCTCAATGCCTCCTTTATACCTGGCGCATTCGCGTAGAACCGGTCCGCCGTGGTTACGTCGTGACACATAAACCTGGCGAGAATCGACCGGCTTTCTGGATCTTGGTGATGCTTGATATTGTCAGCCAGGGCAGTGCGCAGGATTGTGAAGGTGACGGCTGTTTCTAGCCCAGCATCAGCCCATGCCCTCTTCAAGTGAGCGTTCAGGTTCTTGGAGGCCCGATTCCCCCTTGTGAAAAGGAAGAATTCATTCTGAGGATCCAGCAATGCCTCTTTAATCCCCATCCACCGCATGACCCAGCTAAACTCCTCTACTGTAAGCGCCAGCTGTGCTTCGCCATATGTCTTGGCCGTCTTGTGATCCTGCACATGGATGATGTAGCCCTCAGCAGTTCCCCTTATGGCTGCCTCTAAGACCTCACTGTTTTTCATGTTTGCGTACACGCCCGTACGGTGGCCATACAGGAGGCTCCAATGGAGGGTGAGATAGCCATAGAGAAGCTTCTGGGTGGTTGAGGTCGGCGTGCCGGCCATCAGGTCGAGGAGCTCCGGGATGCGCTTCTCAGCGGCCGCCATGGCGGCGAGAAGCTCCGCCTGGCTCGGCAGACGATCCAGTTTGTTCCTCTTCACCTTAAACTGATGTAGAGTGACTGCCTTATTCAAGTGTTTCATGTTGGCTTTCACCTCTCTCATTATGTGGGTCATATCAGACTGGGTGAGCTTGCACCCCCGGGGCTTTGACTCAGACATGTACCCCATGAACTGGTGCACATTCTTCAGGAAGAACTCTGATGTTGTGACTGCCCGGCCCGGCTTTACAATATACTCGCTCCAGCCACGGATCATCTTCATGTTTCTTAGGAACAGCCAGTCTGACAGGCGGTTAACACCATGGGCCATGTATACTATGAAGTTCTTTATCCGGCTGATCTTCGACACAACATTGTCTTTCTGTTTTACTGTCGGAGCGACACCCAAACAGTGATCCAAGTATGTCTGAAGGTACGCCTCCATGCTTCTAGGCAACGTGATTTCACGCATGGTATTCCCCCGTCCACACCCAGTGGACCAGTAATTTGAGGGAGAGGGCAAGTCATTAGCCAGCTTAGAGGCACGGGTCTTCCGGCATACAGGGGTCTCGCTACCGGAGGCTACTGCAAACATGACAGTTTCCACCGGGGTCTTCACAGGGGTCTCGCTACCGGAGGCTACTGCAAACATGACAGTTTCCACCGGGGTCTTCACAGGGGTCTCGCTACCGGAGGCTACTGCAAACATGACAGTTTCCACCGGGGTCTTCACAGGGGTCTCGCTACCGGAGGCTACTGCAAACATGACAGTTTCCACCGGGTCTTCACAGGGGTCTCGCTACCGGAGGCTACTGCAAACATGACAGTTTCCACCGGGGTCTTCACAGGGGTCTCGCTACCGGAGGCTACTGCAAACATGACAGTTTCCACCGGGGTCTTCACAGGGGTCTCGCTACCGGAGGCTACTGCAAACATGACAGTTTCCACCGGGGTCTTCACAGGGGTCTCGCTACCGGAGGCTACTGCAAACATGACAGTCTTCACCGGGGTCTTCACAGGGGTCTCGCTACCGGAGGCTACTGCAAACATGACAGTCTTCACCGGGCTCTTCTCAGGGGTCTCGCTACCGGAGGAAACTGGTAATATGACAGTCTTCACTGGGCTCTTCACAGGGTTCTTGACCGGTCTCTTTCCACCGGAGGCTACTGCAAGCATGACAGTCTTCACTGGGCTCTTCACAGGGTTCTTGACCGGTCTCTTCCCACCGGAGGCTACTGCAAGCATGACAGTCTTCACCGGGCTCCTCACAGGGGTCTCGCTACCGGAGGTTACTGGGGACTGCATGACAGTCTTCACCGGGCTCTTCACAGGGGTATTGCTGCCTGAGGCTACTGTGTTTATGCCGGAGGTACTTGGGATTGCCAGGCCCTTAAATCGTATACATTCGTCCTCTTCCTCAAGAACAGCAGCACTCTGCTTCCTGGGTTTTAGCTCCTTTTTCAGCCTGGAGCGCAGGGTCTTCACCTCATCATTGAGGGCATCCTTCTGAGCCCTCAATGCCACATTTTCCAGCATCACCTGCCTGCAGTCCTCGTTGTCACACTCGGTATGTGGGGAGAAGGGTGGAGGGTGCCCGGGGTATTCCTCCTCATTGTCTATATCCAATGATGTAGCCATTCCAATGATGGGGTTAGTCTCACGGAGGTCATGGAGCAACTGCAGTGCCACACTATGCTTCAGCCTTGCCATGACCTGATGTGCCTCATGTCGGGACAACTCAGGGTGGTCATGTTTTACATGATGGTCCAGTCTCTTCCCAGCGTACGAACACCCAGCGATGGGACAGGGTTTGGTCCGAACATTTATCCTTCCACTGGCTATTTTCAGGAGGATTCCCCTCTCCTCCAAGTTCCGCACTGCATGCTTGTGCTTAAGGTGTTTGTTCAATGCCAGATAGAAGAGTCTGCACACCGGGCATTCAGATGACATCCTTCCTGAAACACACATAATGAATTTGATCAAAATTATGTTATAGTTCTCCGTTTATATGCGTTAGCGTGAGCGGTGGTTGCGACACTGGGTCCGATGCATCAATTCATGGTGCATGGACGAAGGGAAGTATTGGGTTACCACCGGGTCAGATGGTCCCACTTCCGCACCAACGCGGGGCTGGTGATGGCAACATTGGGTCCGATGCATCAATACATGGTGCCCCGACCATGAGAGGGTTTGGGGTACCCCGGAACCAGGCACCACCCCAGCAGGAAACGGGTTGTATGGTCAAAGGAGGAAAGAGTGATAGAACCGGGGTAAAGCAAAGAAAGTGTCCGACAATAGTGACTTGTGAGGCGGCCAGAGAGTCTGTCATATCTCGGTCCTATCCTCCAGGCAACGCTGTGGCCAAAACTGGGCTAAAAACTAAAAAAACTAAAAAATATTTCATCCAGGGAAATTTGGGTGAAAATGAAAAAAAAGTACCCGGAAATAGTGCTTCATTAGCCAGCAGCAGTCCCCTGTCGACTCATGTGACATTCCTACAGGGTTACATAGAACCAGGGTGTGGGCTCCGAGCCATCTCCGAGACATCTCTAGTCCGTGTTGATAATGGGGGAAATGTACCCCAAAATAGTCCTTCATTAGCCAGCAGCAGTCCCCTGTCGACTCATGTGACATTCCTCCAGGGTTACATAGAACCAGGGTGTGGGCTCCGAGCCATCTCCGAGACATCTCTAGTCCGTGTTGATAATGGGGGAAATGTACCCCAAAATAGTCCTTCATTAGCCAGCAGCAGTCCCCTGTCGACTCATGTGACATTCCTCCAGGGTTACATAGAACCAGGGTGTGGGCTCCGAGCCATCTCCGAGACATCTCTAGTCCGTGTTGATAATGGGGGAAATGTACCCCAAAATAGTCCTTCATTAGCCAGCAGCAGTCCCCTGTCGACTCATGTGACATTCCTCCAGGGTTACATAGAACCAGGGTGTGGGCTCCAAGCCATCTCCGAGACATCTCTAGTCCGTGTTGATAATGGGGGAAATGTACCCCAAAATAGTCCTTCATTAGCCAGCAGCAGTCCCCTGTCGACTCATGTGACATTCCTCCAGGGTTACATAGAACCAGGGTGTGGGCTCCGAGCCATCTCCGAGACATCTCTAGTCCGTGTTGATAATGGGGGAAATGTACCCCCAAAATAGTGCATCATGACTCAGCAATCATCACACTCAACTTTGGTGAGAACCGGGCAAAGGGGTCAAAATCCGTCAATGTGGGGGGTGAAACGGCTGTACGCGAGCCCTGGGGGGGCACCCGGAACCGGGCAGTGCCCCCGGCAGAAGGAACCCGGTCAAACGGGCCAAAACAGGAAAAAAAATAAAAATAAAAAGAACCAGGCAAAAGGGGGGAAAATGGGAAAAAAGTGTCCGAAAATAGTGCCTCATGACCCCGCAGGAGTCCCCCGCGGACTCCCCTGACATTCCTCCATGGTCGAAATCATCCAACTCAACTTTGGTGATAACCGGGCAAAGGGGTCAAAATGTAAAAATTATACCCCAAAATAGTGCCTCATGACCCCGCAGGAGTCCCCCGCGGACTCCCCTGACATTCTTCCATGGTCGAAATCATCCAACTCAACTTTGGTGATAACCGGGCAAAGGGGTCAAAATGTAAAAATTATACCCCAAAATAGTGCCTCAAAATCGGGTAGAGTCACCTGCAAAGTGCCCTCGCATTCCTCCATGGCTCAAAATGTCGAACTTAAACTATTTGGAGAACCAGAGAAATGTAAAAAATACGCCCCAAAATAGTGCCTCAAAATCGGGTAGAGTCACCTGCAAAGTGCCCTCGCATTCCTCCATGGCTCAAAATGTCGAACTTAAACTATTTGGAGAACCAGAGAAATGTAAAAAATACGCCCCAAAATAGTGTCTCATAATCGGGTAGAGTCACCTGCAAAGTGCCCTCGCATTCCTCCATGTCAAACTTTAAGTATTGAGAGAACCAGGCTGGGGGGTCCTTGCGCCACAAAATTAGGCCCACTCAAAGTGCTTGGTGAGCGGATACATTCTTCCATGATTTGCAACAGCCGTTATTTTTCTGAGTGCACCCAAAAACTGGGTTTCCGATTTCGTGCAGACGGTAGTTTGAAAAGTATGGATGAATCTTTTTGACAGAGAAGTGGAAATGAAGCCCAGGGACTT
>NW_022987554.1:0-35000 GCF_902827165.1 Trematomus bernacchii
GATAGATAGATAGATAGATCGAGATAGTAGATAGAGATAGATAGATAGATAGATAGATAGATAGAGAGAGAGAGAGAGATAGAGAGAGAGAGGAGAGAGAGATGAGAGGAGGAGAGGAGAGAGAAGATAGATAGATATATAGAGAGAGAGAGAGATAGAGAGAGAGAGAGAGAGAGAGAGAGAGAGAGAGATATAGATAGATAGATGGATAGATAGATAGATAGATAGATAGATGGATAGAAAGAAAGAAAGACAACATATATATAGATAGCTACCTGTCCTTCTCCTTCTCCTCGTCCTTGGCGGCGGATGGTCAGACTTCCCTCGTCTGCAAACGGTAGATTCTCCAACGAACTGGACGGAGGCTGGGGGGAGGACGGGGGGTTGTTGGAGGACGGAGGGTTGTTTGAGGACGGGGGGTTGTTTGAGGACGGAGGGTTGTTTGAGGACGGAGGGTTGTTGGAGGACGGGGGGTTGTTGGAGGAGGCGTTCACTGGTGGAGGGGAGGAGGCAGGATGCTGGACGGAGGGTGAGGGCTGGACGGAGAGTTGAGGTTGAGGAGTGGGTTGTTCCCTTCTTGCCGCCTCCACCAACTCGGACACCGGACCGCTGATGGTCCTCCTCCGGTTCACCACCTCCCCGTCCAGACCAATGGCATCGCGAGTTTTACCCACCTGGTAAACACACACATAAATGAATTTGTTATATAATGCTTTAGCTCAGCGGTTTTCAAAGTGTGAGGCGCGCCTCCCTGGGGAACGAGAAAAAGACGAGTAAAGTGTCACTTGCACACTTTTGGCTTTCTGTGGAGACCGAGTTCCCCCACCTCGTTGAAAAGGCTGTAAAAGTGCTCATTCCCCTCACCTCCACCCAGGGGCGGACTGGCCATCTTTGTGTTCTGGAAAATCACAGAACGGCCGGTCGTCAGCGTAAGTTGCGCTGACAGGCAACAGAGGTCCGTTCAGCGGGCCGTTTCCCCCCCCCCCCCCCCCCCCATTGACAGTTCACGAGCGTGCTCTACCAATTTGTGTGGGCCTGGCTGGGTGAGATTCCAGTCCGCCCCTGCCTCCACCTACCTGTGTGAGTGCGGGTTTTCCGCATTGACTTTGATGAAAAGCAAGTAAGGGTCAAGGCCAGAGGAGGATCTGCGTTTAGTCCCGTCCACATTGCATCCCTGCATCATCCGCCTCATCAAAGACGCAGACTCATTGTTCCCACTAAAGTAGGGCTGAGTCTAATAAGGAGGCAAAGTTGTCGTTCAGTGTGTTGCCGGGAGCAGAGAAGGATTTATCCACCATGTTGAAAATGTTTTAAAAAAAAGTTTAAAACATAAAGATAAAAAGGTTTTTAAAAGTTATTGTTTGATGTTTTAAGGAGGTGACGCTACTCAGCCAATCAAATGGGTGCAGTCAGTGAGTCAGCACGATAGATTCAAACACAGAGACGAGACAAGAAGAGAGAAACAGCAGTGAGTCATTTCAAATGGCGTGCTCAAAAACGAGAAAGGTAGACAGCGAAAACAGAGCATGTTCTCTTACTGGACCTCTTACTGAATACCCCTGCATTATAGCAACAACAACAATAACAATAATAGCAATAATAATTGGGAGGGGGGGCGCGGCTGTTCTTATGTTCTCTGAGGGGAGGCTCACCTTCCCACACTAAACCCCTGCTTTAGCTCATTAACTACATACATGTATGTGGATATACAATATTTTAGAGTACCATTGAAGCGGCTCCTGAGACCCTAAGTGTTCTCCTTAAGGAAGACCCACAAGACCTGTCCTCTGTCTTCATTCCTGTACTCGTGTACTTGATATTGTTAGTGCATGAATGCATTCTCGTTGAGAAGTACGGCAGCATGCCCGGATTGTTAAGGCTCTCACGGTTCGGTTCATTTCCTTCCTTAGGAAGTATTTGTTCAACTGATTTCATTTCAAGGAACTCTTACTGGTACTTTAAGGCAAATCATAATTCAAGGTGTTTTGTGCAACCAATGAAAGAGCTCCCCCCTACCTGCAGGAAGTTCCTCTGCAGCGCCATGCCTTTTGGTCCGCCTCCTATGGACGACAGCTCCAACATGGCGGCGATGCTCCTCACGCTGCCCACGCTGCTCTTCTCCATGACGACCGTCTCCACGGAGACCCCCAGGTCGCTGGCCCTCCGCTGCTGGAGGAACGGCACGTCCAGCATCCCCCCCCCCCGCGGTGACGAGCGTGCTCTCCGTCAGGTTGGAGGTGGAGGTGGAGATGGCGGAGCTGCAGCGTTTGGGCGGAGGTGGAGGCGGTCCTTTCTTCTTCTGACGCAGAGCTAACGTCTGCGAGTGGTTGCGTATTTTCTCCTGGTTGCGGACCGAGTGGCTGCGGCTGACTCGGTGCGTTGCGTATTTAACTCCGTCTCCTCTGACCACCGGGGCAGGAAGTGGACTCAGCACCACCTCGGCTTCCCCCTCTCCCTCCTTGTCGTCACACTCCCCCTCGGAGAAGTTGTATCGGGGGAGGGTGTGCGGGCGTGATGGCTCCTCCCTCTCAGAGACCTCTGGAGGAAGACACAGCATCGGGACCTGTGGCTGTTGAGGTTAAAGTTAAGGTAAGTTTATTTAAAAAGCACCTCTTCAACTTTACATATAAACTGGCGTAATTAGCAGAATAAATTGTATAATCTACATTATTATCAATCAAAGAGTACACATGAGCTATTACTATGAAGGCCCAAAGCAAGTATAAAGAGGCATAAGGTGAATTATTTACAAGCCAACCAAACACACAAAAAAGGGAAAATGACCGGCAAAAGCAGCAAAAAAGGTTTCCGAATTCATGATGGCAGATAACCCGCGCGAGCCTAGTGACGTGGGCGCAGCAGCAACCATGCAAAACACACACAAAACAGGGAAAACGACGGGCAAAAGCACAGAGAAAGGGGCCAAAATCATGACAGTCGGTAGCCCGCACGACTACAGTGACGTGGGTTTATATCGATAGGATTATTAGGGTCTGAGACCAGAGGTGGGCGAAGACCTTATTGTAAACAACCCTGCCAAACACACACAAAACAGGGAAAACGACCGGCAAAAGCACAGAAAAAGTTTCCGAAATCATGACAGCAGATAGCCCGCGCAAGCCTAGTGACTACAACTCACATGATATCCATAGGATCAATTGAATTGCTTGCGAAGCGAGCGACAACCATGCGAAACATACAGATAACAGGGAAAACCACGGGAAAAAGCACAGAGAAAGGGGCCAAAATCATGACAGTAGGTAGCCCACGTCACTGTAGTCGCTACATTATTGTAATCGATAGGATTATTATTATTATTATGATTTTTATTTGCCCTCTTTGATCGCACTTTTGACTACCGCAACATATATGAAAACTCACAAAATGTTACACGCACATCAGGACCGGTGAAAATAGACGTGTGAAATGGGTTCCGGAACTTTGCATAAAAAAATGGGCAAGCCACGCCCACTTCCGTTTTGAACTTAACCCCCCCCCCCCCCCCCCCCCCCCACACCAACTCAAATCGCTACCTATATGCAGACAGGAACCAAAAAGCCTCTTGGAGGTGTATACAAAAACGTACAGGAAGTCGGCCATTTTGAATTTGGCGTAGGAAAAACGCGATTTATCCATCCAACACGATGCCGTTGTAACTCCAATGGACACGGTCCGATCGCCATCAAACTTGTATAGTACACTTGTATATCATCGGTCGATGCCTCAACAGCTCTACACCAAATCTGGGATCTCATCATATGCCGTTTCCAGGGATGCGTATCCCTCGCCATTAAAACACGGTGTTGTCGTAACTCTTAGGAAAATCGTCCAAATGGCACCAGACCTCAGATTATGGCTAATGGTCCGGCCCACAACATGTCTATATGACAATTGTGAGATTCGCTAAAACGCCGTTGCTAACGCATTCCTCGCCGTAAAACCCGATTTTGCTATAACGTAAATAATGTAAATGGTCAAAAAGTGGTCAAACTTGACGTGTGCTAACGGTCCAGCCCTGAAGACATCTACATGTCAGTTATGAGATTTTTCGTCAAATGCCGTTGCCATGGAAACACAATGCTCGCCATGAAACACGGGTTTCTCATAACTTCAGTGGAAATGCTCCAAACGGCCCAAAACGTCACATGTTTGATAATGATGCAGCCCTCAAGACATTTAACTGTATTATGGGGTGACATCATATACCGTTGCCATGGCGAAAGATCACTCGCCATCAAACAAGATGTTTATGTTACTGCTGTAAGTCCTACAGAGATTGTTCGATCGGCCCGAAACTTCCCACGTTTGCCGACGGCCGAGTCTGAAGACCCGCTCATCACTGCTCGCAGCTTTAATTCAGTTTGAAGTCCCTTACCTCCATCCCCTGTGTCTGTGGGGGGTGCTGAGGCTGAGCCTGGTTCTGCATCACGTCTGGAGGCTGCTGTTGTGTCTGGGGGGGAATCTGGGTTATCGGAGGCCCTCGTTGGGTTGGAGACTGCGGGGGGTTTGATCGAGGAGACTGGGGTCTCTCGCCCTGGATGAACGGAGGCGTGGGCTTGTGTTTGGTCTGCGGAGAAGCTGTGCTCTGGACGGAGGAGGAGGAGGAGGAGGAAGAGGAGGTCCTAGGCTTGGTGGAGGTGTGAGGAGGCGTGTAGGGAGGCGCAGGCATGGAGTGGGAGTGGGAGTGACGGTGTTTCCCCTGAGAGGAAACGCTGCCTCGACTCCCCTGGCTGCTCTGCTGGCGCATTGTCCGAGCCTCCTTTTTCGGTGGAGGTCCAATAACTCCTCCGCCTCTTTCTCCTCCTCCTCCTCTTCCTTCTCCTCTTTCTCCTCCTCCTCCTTGTTCTCCTCCTCCTCCTCCTCCAACACCTCTTTCTTCTCCTCTTCCTCCTCCTCGTTCTCGTTCTCCTCCTCCTCCTCCTCCAATCAGAATCTCCTCGTGGTCTTTGCTTCGTGTTCGCTGAGCTTTGACTTCCTGTCCTGGCTGTGTCATGATGACGCTCTGCAGCTCGGGGCTCAACTCGCTGTCCTGGAAGGAGCTCATCTTTGGAGACATGAGCTCTGAGATAAAAGTAAAAAAAAGTAATTAATTCGATTAATATGAATATTTAAAAGACAGGGCATGAATTTACTTTATTAGATAAGCATGAAGGTACTACAGTACGTGTTCAATGTTCTGCAAAACCCATTTCTTCATGTCTCTTCTACATCAACATGATCAGATTTTGGTCACTTCATGATGTCATAACGATGTTTTGTCTTGTGTAACCATTAGCCAATCACCAACCAAGGTAACCCCCCCCCCCCCACCTTATCACCTGAATCTCCTCCTAGAGCACCATTGAGTTCTTTGTGATCTGTTAGCTCACCTTCTGGAGGCGGGCTGTCTATCAACGTCGCTTCCTGCTGTGTGTGTGTGATTGGTGGAGGCTTCTTCCCCCGACCGTCTGATCCGCGCTGCATTTCAGCGAGACGCTTCACCGCCAGCATCAGCTTCTTCTGGTGGCCTGAAAACAATAATAACAGTACTTTAATTAAGATCACCTCTATAAGTTTACATACAGTATAAACTACATCATTATCAATCAAAGAGTACACATGAGCTATTACTATGAAGGCCCAAAGCAAGTATAAAGAGGCATAAGGTGAATTATTAACCTTACCTTCATTTTAACTTAAAGTGGACCTATCATGCTATATTTGAATAATATAGTGTAGGACCATACCTATATCAGGCATATTTATACTTTTTTTTTTTCAAAATACCAAACAGATCATGCATTTTAGCCATGCCTCATTTTGCTCAATTTGACAATTTCTAGCTCTGTTTTAGCAAGGGTTGATTCTGCGAGAACAGCACCACCTACAGGCCTGGCATATGTACTACAGCGTCTCCAGCGCTTTCGAACGGCAATGGCCGTGGCTGTCTCCTCCTGATTGGTGGAGTTGGCCCAATAGCCGTAGCGCCACCGTCCTGACGTCAGGACAGTGTTCAAATCTGGATCAGTTTTTATCAGATCCGTTGCAGCCCCTTTTTTAGAGATTTGGGTATGGAGGAAAATACAGAGGGTTGTGTTTTCTGACACTTGGTGAGTTCCCTGGAACACCGGGGACACATATTCATTTATAAAAGACGTACAAAAGTGCATTTTGCATGACAGGTCCCCTTTAAGTTAACCACATATGAATGTGTTTCTAACCTAGGGGCTCGGTACACTTGCACATTTCACATTTCATACTTTCAAATCTTCTTCATACGTACTGATGTCAAAACAATAACTTACCCAGTTTGATGATGCCTATTTCCTGCAGGTCCTCCCAGGTGATGTCGGTGATGAACTCGATGTTCTCGTAGCCGTTCTGAACCAACACCTGGTGGTACTGACTCAGCCCGATCGCAGACAGCCACTCGCCCAGATTGGCCTGGAGGAAAACACCAGAAACATGAGATAAGATAAGATGGACCTTTATTAATGAAATTCAGTACAGCTTGTTTTTAGATATTTGCACATCTGTTCGTTCTGCGTTTGTGTGTTCATCTAAAAAAGGCAAAAACAGTGTGGAAGCAGGAAAACACAAAGACAGGAAGTGGCACAAGGTGTTTTTTCAAAATAAAACAAAAAAACATGGTGTTGTGTTGTCAGTGTTGGGTTGTACTCACAGGTTTGTGGTCAGGCAGCCAATCATTGACACCCAGTTTGTTAATCTCTGACGTCATCTTCTTTCTGTGGCCCGGTTTAGTTATTCCAATAGCCGTCAGATCCTACACACACACGCACACGCACACGCACACACACACGCACACACACACACACACACACACACACACACACACAAGTAAGGTACAGTCGTGGCATGTTCAGGCTTTTTCCTTCCTCCACACAATCTCCCAAAGACTCCAGCAGACACACACACACACACACACACACACACACACACACACACACACACACACACACACACACACACACACACACACACACACACTTTGTCTCTGTTACAAACACACATAGAAGAAAACTTGCAACACAAAGAAACAGTGACAGCGTGACATCTGAAAAGCAAAGCGAATGTCTGCAGTGAAAAGGAAGCATCTGGAAAGAATCCGCTCCATAATATCCATTAAATTCATAATTGTATACTCAATACACAAGTAAGTGTATTGAAAATGAAAATGTGCAGATTTATTTAAAATTGTTATTTATAAAGAAAATACATCATCAGGTGAGTTTTGTTTCTGTGTATTTCTTGAGGTGTAGACACGAGAACACACTTTTACAAACATACATGGAAAATCATAACACTCCCACACACACACACACACACACACACACACACACACACACACACACACACACACACACATACACACACACACACACACACACACACACACACACACACACACACACACACACACACACACACAGACAGACACACAGATGAATAAATGATATGCAGATGCGACCCAAACACACGGTAGAATAGGCAAGATTACTACGACATATCTTTTATTAACAATAGCCTTTTAAAGTCAGCTCAGCTCTGAACCATTCAGCATGCACAGCCCCGAAGTGTAAGTACATGTACAAATAATTTATATATACTATAAATGATTTGCATGTAGGTGAGCGTGGCAGAGAGCATTCGTATAGTTATTTCAGAACAGGCAGTGTGGGAGGTGATCGGGGGTCAGGAGGATGTGTGGGTATGTTGAGCTATTTTTAAAAGAGTAGTGCAGGGATGATGTAATTCTGTAGTGGATCCTGAAAGTAGCATCACAAGGGCAGACCTCGAAACAAGTCAATGGGATTCCTCCATGTGATTTTGGATTACTGCAGAAAATAATCTCTGTGTCAAACAAACGTTTATGATACTTACAGGTTGAGTTCAGCAGGATAATCTCCACATATTAACACCACTTTATGATTTCTGAAGTGAAAAGCTAATGTTGGGCTATAAAGGAACTACAGCACGGTCACATGACTTCACGTCACCACCGCTAAGCTAAAGGTGGCTAATGTTGGGCTATAAAGGAACTACAGCACGGTCACATGACTTCACGTCACCACCGCTAAGCTAAAGGTGGCTAATGTTGGGCTATAAAGGAACTACAGGACGGTCACATGACTTCACGTCACCACCGCTAAGCTAAAGGTGGCTAATGTTGGGCTATAAAGGAACTACAGGACGGTCACATGACTTCACGTCACCACCGCTAAGCTAAAGGTGGCTAATGTTGGGCTATAAAGGAACTACAGCACGGTCACATGACTTCACGTCACCACCGCTAAGCTAAAGGTGGCTAATGTTGGGCTATAAAGGAACTACAGGACGGTCACATGACTTCACGTCACCACCGCTAAGCTAAAGGTGGCTAATGTTGGGCTATAAAGGAACTACAGGAAGGTCACATGACTTCACGTTACCACTGCTAAGCTAAAGGCAGCTAATGTTCTGTGGGATGACGTTTAGTAGTTAAGATACTCTTGCTAAGCAGATGGCATAGCAAACGTCAAATGTCTTTGATGAGAGCCAAGAGACTCAACTGCACGGTGTTTGAACCTTTATAGGGATGTTTACTGTACTGTTTACTTGCAACTACTATTGATATAGTTAAATGTCGTCCATGTATTAGATTTATATTGCTTTAACTCACAATGCATTTAAATTACTAGGATTTCCCTATTGAAACAACAGACTGGGGTAAATGGAAACCCCTAAAAAAGTTATAATTGTAAACATTTTTGCTGAGAGTTAGATTCGGAAATCTTATTTTTCGACAATAGAGTTAAAAAGCTTAATTTCCATTTCATATTTATTAAAGTTAGTGTCCAGTTGTTGTTACCAGAAGTGTTTCTCAGGTATCTAAGAGAGACCAGGTCAAGCGTGTAAGGTTTTACAGTAGGTGGGAAAGGGATAGTGCTCTTCAAGAACTTTCTCAGGGAAATGGTACACATGCATCTGGGAAACATCAAGGACGGCACAATTCAAAGTCGTGCAGACTGGTTTCCATTGTGGTCCTTGCAGGTGCCTCTCTGGGGGTCAGGGGTCAGATGCCTTACCTCCGGGGTCATTCGGCTAATGGTGGGCAAGTCATAGCCCGCGGACAGGAAGTTTGGAGCGTAGACCTGCAGCTGAAAGTCGCTCAGCCATTGGACAACGGCCTCTGAGCTCTACGGAGAGAAGACAGGGGGGATGCTGTGATTGGCTCTGAGTCTGCTTAGCAACAGCCACTTTTCTCTCAACAGGGCCAAGTAGGGCCATCAGGGGCCAATAATTAGCATTTATAAAACCAAAACAAATAAATATATCATAATAAAGATGCCCATAGTGTCATTGAATTAGTCCTGCTTGGCCCTGTAGTGAAAACCAGGCTAAAGTTAGGAGGGAGAAAGGCCCTGCACTTTAAACACAAGGTTTATAATATATTGTATTAGAAAGTTATTTACCTCTGTCAAGTCTTTCCTATGACTAGAGAAACAAAAACCCTTTCAAAAAAGTTTGTGGCCAAACAGAAAAAAGCAAGTAAGTATTAAAAATAATCTGGTAAAAACTGTAGATACCCACTTGTATTGTTGTTTTTATGAATTTTAGCCTGTAAAGTGTCCGTGGATACCCTAAAAATACAATGTATTATAATGAATATATATTAAAGATTAGACCTAGAAAATGGATCACAAGATTTGTATTTATGCACCTCTTCGAATATGACTTAAAGATCTCTCAACAGGGCCAAGTAGGGCCATCAGAGGCCACGAATTAGCATTTATAACACCAATATATATCATTATACGTTTATGGATCATATTAAAGTCCCATAGTGTCATTGAGTTAGTCCTGCTTGGCTCTGTAGTGAAAACCAGGCTAAAGTTAGGAGGGAGAAAGGCCCTGATCATATTAGGGATCCTATGACGGCAAAGCAGCAGTGTTGGATTTAAAGTACAACACTATACGGTCAAAGTGATCACGGTGTTCCACATGGAAGTGAACTAAGAGATGCATCCCAATTGAACACAGCACATATATTTGTATTTTGTATTCCTCTGGATTGTGGGAGACGGTATTTCGATCTCTCTGTCTGTAAACACAAACTGAATATTGACAATAAAGTTGACTTTGACTTGATCTTTTTCTGAACCTAAGTCTCATGTTTACAACCAAATCAAACTTCCCCAATGTCAACCATGTTTTTAAAATGTTAAAAAAGATGTTTGGGTTAAGGACATGTTATTGTCCGTCCAACGCTAGTGGCGCTAATTGAGGAAGAGTCCTGTGGGTCGTAATAGAGAGAAGGAACACAATACGTTTGTGCTCGTACGAGTTGTTGTTTCAAAGGTAATGTTATAGTTGTTCTAGTTGTTGATTTGCTGCAAAGTCCTGCTATAAAACCTCTGCATGACTCATTCCCCAACACTCTGCTTCTTGTAAGAGTCCTGCTTCCTTTGTGTCTCTCTCCATTCTGCTAACCCTAACCCTAACCCTAACCCTAAAACTAACCCTAACCCTAAAACTAACCATAAAACTAACCCTAACCCTAAAACTAACCCCAAAATCTGAATGTTGTTCCCTCAAATCTTACGGTATCTTCAGTACGATGGGTGTTGAGGAATCAGGACTCTTGCTAACAGATGGCCGTGATAACATGGCTTACATGGCAGCACACACACACACACACACACACACACACACACACACACACACACACACACACACACACACACACACACACACACACACACACACACACACACACACACACACACACACACATTGTAGGCAAACGATGCACACCACGACCACCTGCTACTTAAATATGCTCATTGGTTCATCACGCATGAAATTATTATATAATGATACGTGAACCTAAATGTTGGCCCGCAAACATACACACCTGTTGCACGCGGGCACACACACACACACACACACACACGCATGCGCGGGCACACACACACACACACACACGCACGCACACACACACACACACACACACACACACACACACACACACACACACACACACACACACACACACACACACACACACACACACACACACACACACTACAGTAAATAAAAGCTTACTGTACATGGTGTAAGCTCAGATTTCACACTTCTTGTGCCGAGTTAGTCCACCCACGACATGCACACTGCTGGTAACCTGCCATAACACACACCAAACACATACACACACACACACACACTCACACACACACTGATATTTAGAATTATGCTAGCCTGAGGCGCACCTACCAGCCATCAATAGAGAGACATTTATCTCTGCAAAGGAAGTAAAAATGCTGCAATGGAAGAGGAGAAGCTGCAACTAAAAGAAAAACGATGGATTGCAGGTAGCAGATAAGCAAGATAGGGACACACACACACGCACACACACACACACACACACACACACACACACACACACATACAAAAGATTCCTCGTTCACAGATTCCTTGCCGGATTTCATTCACACACTCACCGTGTCATGGCTGCATCCGAACACTCGTAGAACGGACGAGGCCAGTTGCGAGAGAAACCGCTGGGACATCTTGGTGTGTGTGTGTGTGTGTGTGTGTGTGTGTGTGTGTGTGTGTGTGTGTGTGTGTGTGTGTGTGTATAGATATATAAGGGTGGTGTTTGAGCTACATTCTCATCGTGTGGCCGTTAAGTGTTGATGCTGATTGCCTCGTATGAAAGAGGGAGAGAGAAGGACTGAATGTGAGACTCTTGGACTGTCCTACCTTCCCCTCGCATGGCCCCTCCCCCTTCCTGGTTGCCGTGGCGTCGTAAGGCGGCGCTTCGTGGAGCGGACATCCTGATTGGCTCGGTGTCCGAGAGGAGGCTGCTGGGAGACACGCCATTGGTCAGAGTCAAGCTGCCGTGCTATCACTGTAAACATCTGATGGATGATAAGTGTTGACCCCTACTCTTCCACACCATTGGTCAAAGTCTCACACATTGATTTGATTAGGGACCAATCAGATTCCTGCTCTCTAAGACATAACAAACCTTCTCAACCAATCACACGCTTCCTCCTACATCCCCTGCCTTGGCCATCTGTCTGTAACACCAGCCAAGATCTGAGTGTGTGTGTGTGTCTCACATAAGGACCAGTAGCTTCTTCAGACACGACTCTCGCTTTCATTTGGTCTTTTTCTTGGTTTTCTACGCTAGTTTTCACCAATTTTAACAAAAAAAACGGTTAATCCATGTCGTAAAAGGTTATATGTGGAAACCTAATGTAAGTGAACTCATCACAGTGAAACAGCAGCTGTGGGATATAACTCTGTACATTTACTTAGCTGATTAAAAGTAAAAATGATATAGCAACTTTTAACAACATGCAAACAATATGGATTTAATTTGGTGCTTTTGATATACATTTAATTAATATTTTAAATACATCTTGCTAATAATACTTACTAACTTTGAGTGTTTTCACAGTGTGATATTAATATATGATATATACCATTGTCTTGTTGTTGTCCTACCTGCAGGTTGGTCCACAGACTTGGCCTGCTCCATCAGATGCTCCTTAGCTTTGGCCGACTGCGACAGGACGGTGGCGAGAAGCTGCAAACACACACACACACACACACACACACGCACACACACACACACACACACACACACACACACACACACGCACACACACACACACACACACACACACCACACACACACACACACGCACACACACACACACACACACACACACACACACACACACACACACACGCATCAAAATGATCAGGCATGGAGCAACACACACCTGGCTGAATTGAATGTGCAATTGTTTATAGTTTTTGACCACATGGGGGCAGTAGAACCAGCTGTCAAAACATATTATCAGCCTTTAAAGGTCTCCTATTGTACTGTCTTTCATCAATATATCACAGGTCTCAGATATATACAGAGCCTGTCTCTGATTGGCTGAAACACCAAACAGATCATTACAGCCCTGTTTCCAAAGTGCTGATTCTCTGTCTGTTACTTTAGATGAAAATAAGGAGCCCCTCCCCACGCCCCTCTGAGAGAGATTTGGTTACAAAGAACTCAATGGTGCTCTAGGAGGAGATTCAGGTGATAAGGGGGGGGGGGGGGGTTACCTTGGTTGCTGATTGGCTAATGGGTTACACAAGACAAAACATCGTTATGACATCATCAAGTGGCCAAAATCTGATCAGCTCATTTTCAGACAGGTTTTTATAGAAATGGATCAAAAAGAGAGAGAATCTTGTTCCTGAAACTTTCAGAGTCTCTTTACACAGAGGGGACACATGTTGATGTAAGAAGAGACATGAAGAAGAGGGGACACATGTTGATGAGAGAAGAGACATGAAGAAGAGGGGACACATGTTGATGAAGAAGAGACATGAAGAAGAGGGGACACATGTTGATGTAGAAGAGACATGAAGAAGAGGGACACATGTTGATGAAGAAGAGACATGAAGAAGAGGGGACACATGTTGATGTAGAAGAGACATGAAGAAGAGGGGACACATGTTGATGTAGAAGAGACATGAAGAAGAGGGGACACATGTTGATGTAGAAGAGACATGAAGAAGAGGGGGACACATGTTGATGTAGAAGAGACATGAAGAAGAGGGGACACATGTTGATGTAGAAGAGACATGAAGAAGAGGGGACACATGTGATGAAGAAGAGACATGAAGAAGAGGGGACACATGTTGATGAGAAGAGACATGAAGAAGAGGGGACACATGTTGATGTAGAAGAGACATGAAGAAGAGGGGACACATGTTGATGTAGAAGAGACATGAAGAAGAGGGGACACATGTTGATGTAGAAGAGACATGAAGAAGAGGGGACACATGTTGATGAAGAAGAGACATGAAGAAGAGGGGACACATGTTGATGTAAGAAGAGACATGAAGAAGAGGGGGACACATGTTGATGTAAGAAGAGACATGAAGAAGAGGGGACACATGTTGATGAAGAAGAGACATGAAGAAGAGGGGACACATGTTGATGTAAGAAGAGACATGAAGAAGAGGGGACACATGTTGATGTAGAAGAGACATGAAGAAGAGGGGACACATGTTGATGTAGAAGAGACATGAAGAAGAGGGGACACATGTTGATGTAGAAGAGACATGAAGAAGAGGGGACACATGTTGATGTAGAAGAGACATGAAGAAGAGGGGACACATGTTGATGTAGAAGAGACATGAAGAAGAGGGGACACATGTTGATGTAGAAGAGACATGAAGAAGAGGGGACACATGTTGATGTAGAAGAGACATGAAGAAGAGGGGACACATGTTGATGTAGAAGAGACATGAAGAAGAGGGGACACATGTTGATGTAGAAGAGACATGAAGAAGAGGGGACACATGTTGATGTAGAAGAGACATGAAGAAGAGGGGACACATGTTGATGTAGAAGAGACATGAAGAAGAGGGGACACATGTTGATGTAGAAGAGACATGAAGAAGAGGGGGACACATGTTGATGTAGAAGGAGACATGAAGAAGAGGGGACACATGTTGATGTAAGAAGAGACATGAAGAAGAGGGGACACATGTTGATGTAGAAGGAGACATGAAGAAGAGGGGACACATGTTGATGGAAGAAGAGACATGAAGAAGAGGGGGACACATGTTGATGAAGAAGAGACATGAAGAAGAGGGGACACATTGTGATGAAGAAGAGACATTAGAAGCATGAAGAGAGGGGACACATGTTGCTTGTAGAAGAGACATGAAGAAGAGGGGACACATGTTGATGTAGAAGAGACATGAAGAAGAGGGGACACATGTTGATGTAGAAGAGACATGAAGAAGAGGGGACACATGTTGATGTAGAAGAGACATGAAGAAGAGGGGACACATGTTGATGAAGAAGAGACATGAAGAAGAGGGGACACCATGTTGATGTAGAAGAGACATGAAGAAGAGGGGACACATGTTGATGTAGAAGAGACATGAAGAAGAGGGGACACATGTTGATGAAGAAGAGACATGAAGAAGAGGGGACCACATGTTGATGAAGAAGAGACATGAAGAAGAGGGGACACATGTTGATTGAAGAAGAGACATGAAGAAGAGGGGACACATGTTTGATGAAGCAGAGACATGAAGAAGAGGGGACACATGTTGATGAAGAAGAGACATGAAGAAGAGGGGACACATGTTGATGTAGAAGAGACATGAAGAAGAGGGGACACATGTTGATGTAGAGGAGACATGAAGAAGAGGGGACACATGTGATGTAGAAGAGACATGAAGAAGAGGGGACACATGTTGATGTAAGAAGAGACATGAAGAAGAGGGGACACATGTTTTGGGGGGGGGAGTGTAGAAGAGACATGAAGAAGAGGGGGACACATGTTGATGTAGAAGAGACATGAAGAAGAGGGGACACATGTTGATGTAGAAGAGACATGAAGAAGAGGGGACACATGTTGATGAAGAAGAGACATGAAGAAGAGGGGACACATGTTGATGAGAAGAGACATGAAGAAGAGGGGACACATGTTGATGAAAGAAGAGGACATGAAGAAGAGGGGACACATGTTGATGTAGAAGAGACATGAAGAAGAGGGGACACATGTTGATGTAGAAGAGACATGAAGAAGAGGGGACACATGTTGATGTAGAGGAGACATGAAGAAGAGGGGACACATGTTGATGAAGAAGAGACATGAAGAAGAGGGGACACATGTTGATGAAGAAGAGACATGAAGAAGAGGGGACACATGTTGATGTAGAAGAGACATGAAGAAGAGGGGACACATGTTGATGAGAAGAGACATGAAGAAGAGGGGACACATGTTGATGAAGAAGAGACATGAAGAAGAGGGGACACATGTTGATGAAGAAGAGACATGAAGAAGAGGGGACACATGTTGATGAAGAAGAGACATGAAGAAGAGGGGACACATGTTGATGAAGAAGAGACATGAAGAAGAGGGGACACATGTTGATGAAGAAGAGACATGAAGAAGAGGGGACACATGTTGATGTAGAAGAGACATGAAGAAGAGGGGACACATGTTGATGTAGAGGAGACATGAAGAAGAGGGGACACATGTTGATGTAGAAGAGACATGAAGAAGAGGGGACACATGTTGATGTAGAAGAGACATGAAGAAGAGGGGACACATGTTGATGTAGAAGAGACATGAAGAAGAGGGGACACATGTTGATGTAGAAGAGACATGAAGAAGAGGGGACACATGTTGATGTAGAAGAGACATGAAGAAGAGGGGACACATGTTGATGTAGAAGAGACATGAAGAAGAGGGGACACATGTTGATGAAGAAGAGACATGAAGAAGAGGGGACACATGTTGATGAAGAAGAGACATGAAGAAGAGGGGACACATGTTGATGAAGAAGAGACATGAAGAAGAGGGGACACATGTTGATTAAGAAGAGACATGAAGAAGAGGGGACACATGTTGATGTAGAAGAGACATGAAGAAGAGGGGACACATGTTGATGTAGAAGAGACATGAAGAAGAGGGGACACATGTTGATGTAGCCATGAAGAAGAGGGACACATGTTGATAGAAGAGGGGCACACATGTTGATGTAGAAAGAGGACATGAAAGACATGAAGAAGAGGGGACACATGTTGATGAAGAAGAGACATGAAGAAGAGGGGACACATGTTGATGAAGAAGAGACATGAAGAAGAGGGGACACATGTTGATGAAGAAGAGACATGAAGAAGACGGGGGACACATGTTGATGAAGAAGAGACATGAAGAAGAGGGGACACATGTTGATGAAGAAGAGACATGAAGAAGAGGGGGACACATGTTGATGAAGAAGGACATGAAGAAGAGGGGACACATGTTGATGTAGAAGAGACATGAAGAAGAGGGGGACACATGTTGATGTAGAAGAGACATGAAGAAGAGGGGACACATGTTGATGTAGAAGAGACATGAAGAAGAAGAGGGGACACAAGTGATGTAGAAGAGACATGAAGAAGAGGGGACACATGTTGATGTAGAAGAGACATGAAGAAGAGGGGACACATGTTGATGTAGAAGAGACATGAAGAAGATGGGACACATGTTGATGTAGAAGAGACATGAAGAAGAGGGGACACATGTTGATGTAGAAGAGACATGAAGAAGAGGGGACACATGTTGATGAAGAAGAGACATGAAGAAGAGGGGACACATGTTGATGAAGAAGAGACATGAAGAAGAGGGGACACATGTTGATGTAGAAGAGACATGAAGAAGAGGGGACACATGTTGATGAAGAAGAGACATGAAGAAGAGGGGACACATGTTGATGAAGAAGAGACATGAAGAAGAGGGGACACATGTTTGATGAAGAAGAGACATGAAGAAGAGGGGACACATGTTGATGTAGAAGAGACATGAAGAAGAGGGGACACATGTTGATGAAGAAGAGACATGAAGAAGAGGGGACACATGTTGATGAAGAAGAGACATGAAGAAGAGGGGACACATGTTGATGAAGAAGAGACATGAAGAAGAGGGGACACATGTTGATGAAGAAGAGACATGAAGAAGAGGGGACACATGTTGATGAAGAAGAGACATGAAGAAGAGGGGACACATGTTGATGAAGAAGAGACATGAAGAAGAGGGGACACATGTTGATGTAGAAGAGACATGAAGAAGAGGGGACACATGTTGATGTAGAAGAGACATGACGAAGAGGGGACACATGTTGATGAAGAAGAGACATGAAGAAGAGGGGACACATGTTGATGAAGAAGAGACATGAAGAAGAGGGGACACATGTTGATGAAGAAGAGACATGAAGAAGAGGGGACACATGTTGATGAAGAAGAGACATGAAGAAGAGGGGACACATGTTGATGTAGAGGAGACATGAAGAAGAGGGGACACATGTTGATGTAGAAGAGACATGAAGAAGAGGGGACACATGTTGATGTAGAAGAGACATGAAGAAGAGGGGACACATGTTGATGTAGAAGAGACATGAAGAAGAGGGGACACATGTTGATGTAGAAGAGACATGAAGAAGAGGGGACACATGTTGATGTAGAAGAGACATGAAGAAGAGGGGACACATGTTGATGAAGAAGAGACATGAAGAAGAGGGGACACATGTTGATGAAGAAGAGACATGAAGAAGAGGGGACACATGTTGATGAAGAAGAGACATGAAGAAGAGGGGACACATGTTGATGAAGAAGAGACATGAAGAAGAGGGGACACATGTTGATGAAGAAGAGACATGAAGAAGAGGGGACACATGTTGATGTAGAAGAGACATGAAGAAGAGGATTTTGCATAATAGGTGACCTTTAAGTTTTTATTTTTACATTTTCAGGTTTATAATTTAAAAACTAATAACATGTTTCTCTTTGGTTTTTGCTATTTATAAGAAAGCCCTGAGAAGCAGACCTGTATCAACACATCTGGTGATCAATTTATACAACTGGTTTTAATCTTTTTTTGTTTCCGTTTAAAGAATTAAGAACAGCCAAAAAAAAAAGGTTTCCAGGATCATTTTAGAAGTTTCTGTAAAACAGGTCAAACCAATCGTTTGTTGTTGTAATTCTCATTTCGGCCACAAGAGGCTGAAGTTCACCATTCCCCTTCCAGGTGAGTTTTAAGTTCATATTCTTAATTGAAATGTATTATTCTGGCACCAAATGAGTCTTACAACAAATAACCCTTTCAAAAATGGTTGAAACCAAACAGAAAAAATCAGATAAGTATTCAAAATAATCTGGTAAAAACTGTTAATACCCACTTATAATGTTGTTTTTAGGATTTTTAGCCTGTCTGTGAATACCCTAAAATGCGTCCTATAAATCCAAATGATTATTATCACATTATATATAATAAAGATTGAACCTAGAAAATGGATCAGCAGATTTGTATTGATGTACCTCTTGGAATATTACTTGCAAATACAGTATATTAGAGGAGTTTAGGCCCCTAAAAGTTGAGACACCCTACAAGAGGTAGAATAAAGCACATTTTCACTGCTTAAATTACATTATATGACATGTCACATGTTAGACGCTTTCATCCAAAGCGACTTACATACTCAATACTGTGGACAATCCCCACAGAAGCAATTTGGGTGAAGTGTCTCCGGGACACAACGACATGCTGACTGCAGTGGGGTTTGAACCGGTTTGAACCTGTGCCCACCTGAACCGAACACCAACGCACTAGCCCACTGCGCCACACTATCCTCCTAAATATGTGTCGATTTTTCAATGGATGGTTTTATAAACAT
This sequence comes from Trematomus bernacchii, assembly GCF_902827165.1. Classification (NCBI taxonomy): domain Eukaryota; kingdom Metazoa; phylum Chordata; class Actinopteri; order Perciformes; family Nototheniidae; genus Trematomus; species Trematomus bernacchii. The sequence goes on from NW_022987554.1 coordinate 19,234, forward strand.
ATCTTATTGCTTAATTCGTTTTTCCTTGATGTGTGGATACTCCCAATAACGATAATAGTGAAAATGTGATCTTCTCCAAAGGAGGCAGTGATATACCTTATCACATGTATCTCTGGAAATATACATTTGGACTCGATGTTCACAGAGAGGCATTACCAACAATAAATGAAAGCTTTAATCAATGCCCTTGTCCATATTTGTAATATTCACACTTAAACACACATGAATTACAGGGTAGAGTGTGTTTGTGGTACCTTCACCCACTCGGCTGTCAGATATTAGCATTTAAAGCAGAACATGTGGGCAACTGAACAAGATATCTGGAGTTGTGTTCTTTCATTCTGAGTGTATCTGGTAATGATATTGAATCTCCTTTAAGCTCTGTGTAGCGACTGATATCAAAAAAGGCCATAATAAACTCAATTAGATTAACTGAGGCGAGATCAAAGAGTATGCTATGTTGGAGCAGCAACAAGCTGAACGAACTGAAAATGCAACATTGATAAATCATAAGTTGATTAAATTATAGGTCGTGTAAGCAATGGTTGCCAATTCACACTTTAGCAACGTTAGCTTTTTGTTCCATAGTTATGATAATCTGTTCTAAGGTTCAATCCCTGCATCAGTCCATATTAGAACTGTTCACACTTAAACACACACGAGTTACAGGGTAGAGTGTGTGTGTGTGTGTGTGTGTGTGTGTGTGTGTGTGTGTGTGTGTGTGTGTGTGTGTGTGTGTGTTTTACCTTCACCCCCTCGGACTGTGCGTGCATCACGTGAACGCTGCCGGCGCTCTGACCGCTGCCCGACGACCGAACACTGGTCACACTGCCAGAACTGCCCAAACTGCTGCGGTCCCCACCTGCCACACACACACACACACACACACACACACACACACACACACACACACACACACACACATACATTCACACACACGCATTCACACGCATGCATGCAACCGCCCGAACAATATGTATAGATATTGTGCAAACAAATGCACACATGCAACAAACAAATGGATGCATACAGTCACACACACACACACACACACACACACACACACACACACACACACACACACACACACACACACACACACACACACACACACACACACACACACACACACACACACACACACACACACACACACACACACACACACACACACACACACACACACACACACACACACACACACACACACACACACACACACACACATTGAGTGGTTTAGCTGATATCCAAAGCAACGTGGCAACAGGTGTGACTCTCCTTTGAAATGCACTGGGCAGCATGTAGTTTGACAGACAGACAGGGTGACGAACGACTGAGCAACAAACACAGGAAGTGGAGTCAACAAGACACACCTTTTGCTTCCCCACACACACACACACACACACACACACACACACACACACACACACACACACACACCTTTTCTCCCTACGTTGCTTCCTTCTCCATGCATCCAGTGGACAGACACACAGTAGACCGATGCAGATGCCTGCCGTCTAAACATAAGGCTACTGAGTTCAGCTGATCTATAGATGGAAGCAGGAGCGGGTCAAAGAGTATCTGAAAGCCTTCAAACATCGTTTAGCTTAATGTGTGCATATGTATAAATGTGTCTGTTGATTGTATATAGATATATACATATTTCTATTTGTTTTTGTATTTGTTTTTGTATTGAAACGGTATTTCGATCTCTCTGTCTGGACACACAAACTGAAAGATTTTTGACTTTTGAAATGGATGCACGATTGGGTTCTCAAAACTCAAAACAACTCAGCGTGATAGGCATGTGAAGAGGGAACGGACACACATGGCTGTTTTACATGAGATATGAGATAAGACTGAACAGCTGCCGCACGTCAAAATGACTTTACAAACACTTGCATTAATCTGCTACAACAAGGTCATTACATTTCAAAGAGAGTCCAAACTTGACCATTTAACAGCCTAACAATCTTTAAAATGCAGAGAAACAACCGAAAATGTCATAAAGAACCTCGGATATTGGGTTTTAAAAAAATCGTATTAGTAGATGGCTTTTTATTTCATATTTCCTACCAAATATGTCCCGAAGAAAACATCCTAAAATACTGTAGCATCTTTGCAAGTGATTCCACGGTATAACACTTTATTTACCCAACAAAACCATCGATACACAAAGCAGTGTTGCTAACTTTGTGGTTCCAATATCCTATATTAGTTTTGCCATTACTTTGGTGCAGTTTAGTATGATGTTTATTTAGAGTTTACATTAGCAAGGTTTAATGATTCAGTGAATGGTTGTTGTATCTGAGCATCTGGTTAGATCTTTATGCTCTTCCATCCTTCAAAATAATATTGCTGTTAGAGCCAGTATTTCGTTTTTTTTATAAGAAAGGCCACCTAATTGTGACGTCTGTAGTCAACACACTATAAAAGACTACAATTCCCACGGCGCCTCCTCTAAAGTGACAGTGATGAGCATACCTGTACTTTCTACTTCTTACATTTTGAACCCAAATACCTGTACTTTCTACTTCTTACATGTTGAACACAAATACCTGTACTTTCTACTTCTTACATGTTGAACACAAATACCTGTACTTTCTACTTCTTACATGTTGAACCCAAATACCTGTACTTTCTACTTCTTACATTTTGAACACAAATACCTGTACTTTCTACTTCTTACATGTTGAACACAAATACCTGTACTTTCTACTTCTTACATTTTGAACACAAATACCTGTACTTTCTACTTCTTACATGTTGAACACAAATACCTGTACTTTCTACTTCTTACATGTTGAACCCAAATACCTGTACTTTCTACTTCTTACATTTTGAACACAATACCTGTACTTTCTACTTCTTACATGTTGAACACAAATACCTGTACTTTCTACTTCTTACATGTTGAACACAAATACCTGTACTTTCTACTTCTTACATGTTGAACACAAATACCTGTACTTTCTACTCCTTACATGTTGAACCCAAATACCTGTACTTTCTACTTCTTACATTTTGAACACAAATACCTGTACTTTCTACTTCTTACATGTTGAACACAAATACCTGTACTTTCTACTTCTTACATGTTGAACCCAAATACCTGTACTTTCTACTTCTTACATTTTGAACACAAATACCTGTACTTTCTACTTCTTACATGTTGAACACAAATACCTGTACTTTCTACTTCTTACATGTTGAACACAAATACCTGTACTTTCTACTTCTTACATTTTGAACACAAATACCTGTACTTTCTACTTCTTACATTTTGAACACAAATACCTGTACTTTCTACTTCTTACATTTTGAACACAAATACCTGTACTTTCTACTTCTTACATGTTGAACCCAAATACCTGTACTTTCTACTTCTTACATGTTGAACACAAATACCTGTACTTTCTACTTCTCACATGTTGAACACAAATACCTGTACTTTCTACTTCTTACATGTTGAACCCAAATACCTGTACTTTCTACTTCTTACATGTTGAACACAAATACCTGTACTTTCTACTTCTTACATTTTGAACCCAAATACCTGTACTTTCTACTTCTCTCATTTCCCAAACAGGCTGGTTCCTTTAGTTTGAATGTGTGTTTGGTGGCGTGATCATTATTATTTAGAGTCATTGCGTGCCTATTGATTTGAACACGATCCGTGTATCCATCATTTCCTGGTCTTCTCTAAAGAAGAGGGACCAATGAAAACGTTGTCATGTTGCCGTTGTTCAGCATGGAAACATTCATTAGCTAACAATGACATTATTGTTCTATTAATATAAAGGGAGGTCAGGTACTCTTTAAAACAGCTGCTAGTTATGGGTACTTTTTACTGAAGTACATTTCAAAGCCCTCTTTACTTTTACTTGAGGAAAGAAGTTTAGTTAGTACTTCTACTTTCACCAGAGTATTTTTAAACACGAGTATCTGTACTTCTACTTGAGTAAAGGATGTGTGTACTTTTGCCATCTCTGAGCTTTGTGCATATGACAATTTTAATCTTTGAATCTTTTGAACGGCCGTCAGATACTGTTTGCCCGCTGGTTGGAGTTTAAGGATTCGGGGTTGAGGGCAGTTACCTGCCGTGGGTTTGCGCAGAACCCAGATCTCTTCGTTGGAGCCTCCTTGGGGCCCGCAGGACGTGGTGGGGGAGCTGTGAGGACTGACCTCTGAGCCGCGGCAACCTTCAACACAGAACACCACCGTTAGCCGCTAACCGACCCTAAACTGGCCCAGGAAGTAATGCTATCCCTTTGCTGTCAGATATTAGCATTTAAAGCAGAACATTTGGGCAACTGAACAAGCTTTCTGGAGTTGTGTTTTTGTTTCTGAGTGTATCTGGTAAACTTCGATATTGAATCTCCTTTAAGCTCTGTGTAGCGACTGATATCAAAAAAGTCGCTAATACTGAGGCAAGATCAAATAATATGCTATGTGTGCTAGTAGTATGCTATGCAGCAAATATAAAAATATTTTTGTCAACTTTGGGGAAGCTGAACGAACTTAATTATTAGTTGATATGGCTAACGTGTAAGCAAAGGTTGCCAATTCAACCTTTAGCTACGTTAGCTTTTGTTCCATAGTTATGCTAATCTGTTATAAGTTTGGTAAAGCAGTAAAAAGATAATAAACACCGATTGTTGATGCTACATTACATACAGCATTTGTCCATAGAGGTGGGAAGTACATTTACTACTTGTACTTAAGTAAGATTTTGAGGGACTTGTACTTTACTTGAGTATTTAAGTTTTCTACTGTGTACTTTTCCTCCACTACATGTATTTAATACCTTTAGTTACTTCACAGATGTGGATGAATGATGTGAAATATAATCAAGTGTTAAATCAGACTTTAGTTCCACCTGGAGTAAATTCACAAGCTACCCTGCAGTATACAAAGTCATTCAAACTAGCTGCACCTTTACCAGCTTTGAGAACACTTTCATGATCAATCATTATAAAACATATCATATATATTATTCTGAAATGGACCAATCTGCACAATGACTACTTTTACTGTCGCTACTTTCACTATATTTTGATGAGAATACTTTTATACTTTTACTTGAGGAACATTTTGAATGCAGGACTTTTACTGAAACAGAGTATTCCTACACTCTGGTACTTCTACTTTTACTCAAGTACAATATCTGAGTACTTCTACTTTTACTCAAGTACAAGATCTGAGTACTTCTACTTTTACTCAAGTACAAGATCTGAGTACTTCTACTTTTACTCAAGTACAAGATCTGAGTACTTCTACTTTTACTCAAGTACAAGATCTGAGTACTTCTACTTTTACTCAAGTACAAGATCTGAGTACTTCTACTTTTACTCAAGTACAAGATCTGAGTACTTATACTTTTACTCAAGTACAAGACCTGAGTACTTCTACTTTTACTCAAGTACAAGATCTGAGTACTTCTACTTTTACTCAAGTACAAGATCTGAGTACTTCTACTCAAGCACAAGATCTGAGTACTTCTCCAACCTCTGCCCTTACAAATAAATTCAACTTCATTTCATTTCAACAACGGACACTTCTAATTACTTTTGCAGATTGCTGCTGTTGTAATTATATATTTTTCTTTTAAAGAAGGGTGACGTGGGGTTAATTAAATAAATTCAAACTTATCTGCAAAAAATACCGAAAATACAGAGGGGTCATAAGGAGAGCTGGGAGATGGGATTAAAGGCGCATAAGGAAGGTTTTTTAAAGGATATTTCAAACTAACTCACACACCACACTCTCATACTCACAACACACACACACACACACACAGTTATACACAGAGAAAATACAGCATATATATATATGAAAACATTTATATACCCATAGTACATAAATAAATCCATAACGTGAATATCTGTGTGTATAAACACATATATATGCCATAATGTACATACACATACATATATAATATGTGTTGGATTATATATGTAAGTCTCATCAGAATGGGGCTGCTGTCGTGCATTTGGAGAGTGTCATAAACCATTATAACCATCCTAATAAGGTTTATAAATGGTTTATACGTGTGGCATACAGTGCTCAGAGAAACACGTCAACAAGTTCCATTTGCTTTCATGTAATTCTGCAGATCCTCTTTGTGCACATTTTGAATCCCTCCAAGAGAAACAAAGGACTGAACAGTCAGCTTTCAAAGGCTTTGATTTGACTTCAAGCTTCTGTGAGTTTAAAAAGAAATGTTTTCAGCCCTTGTGAACAACAAATAGGGAAAGTATGTTGACCTGATTTAGTTATAAGTAAATGCATAGTGTTTTTTTCTATAGCAAGGTGCAGAGATGACGGAGTTTTTGGTCCAAACTTGAAGTTAACATCTCCCCGGTTCCCTCGACAACAAGCCAATAGGATTTTCTTGACTTCACATCACCACGGCTAATGTTGGGCTATAAAGGAACTACAGCACGGTCACATGACTTCACGTCACCACCGCTAAGCTAAAGGTGGCTAATGTTGGGCTATAAAGGAACTAAAGCAGTCACATGACTTCACGTCACCATCGCTAAGCTAAAGGTGGCTAATGTTGGGCTATAAAGGAACTACAGCACGGTCACATGACTTCACGTCACCACCGCTAAGCTAAAGGTGGCTAATGTTGGGCTATAAAGGAACTAAAGCAGTCACATGACTTCACGTCACCACCGCTAAGTTAAAGGTGGCTAATGTTGGGCTATAAAGGAACTACAGCACGGTCACATGACTTCACGTCACCACCGCTAAGCTAAAGGTGGCTAATGTTGGGCTATAAAGGAACTAAAGCAGTCACATGACTTCACGTCACCACCGCTAAGCTAAAGGTGGCTAATGTTGGGCTATAAAGGAACTACAGCACGGTCACATGACTTCACATCACCTACGCTAAGCTAAAGGTGGCTAATGTTGGGCTATAAAGGAACTAAAGCAGTCACATGACTTCACCACTGCTAAGCTAAAGGAGGTTAATGTTGGGCTATAAAGGAACAACAGCACGGTCACATGACTTCACGTCACCACCGCTAAGCTAAAGACGGCTAATGTTGGGCTATAAAGGAACTACAGCACGGTCACATGACTTCACTTTACCTGAAGGATGAGGACCATTGACTTTCAGACGAGGGAACAGGAAAGTGCTAAAATGCTGACTCATTTCTGGGTTTAGGACTCATTCCTGAATTCACATTTTTGGGCTTACTGTATGACAGTTATTTTTGAGGGGTTTATTCTCTTGGAGGAAACAAAATGGTGACCAGTAAAGTTTCCCATTTACAGAACAGAAATGTTACAGTCAGTGAATACCTTACCTGCAAAACATCCCATGTGACACATTTTTCTAACAATACATTTTAGGTCCCTTACATAACACATTTTAAATTAAATATATTCTTAATTTCTTAGCTGAAAAGAAAATATCCCTGGTTAATTTCATCAAAGCTTTACCTTTACCTCTAAATTTAAACATCTTTAACGGCAATCTTTCCCAAAACAAAAAGACAATTTTGCCGAGACTCATTGGGTGTGGTTTTGAAGTTGTTAAAATTAACAATTGTGTTTCAGCACAATCCCCCGTCCAAAACCGGGCACTATCTTAACTTTACTATTCCCACCCTTCACCACCAACACACACACTCTCACACACACATTGAGGGTATAAGTGCAAGGTGGGTAAGTGGTGTTGAAATGATCAGACGTGACAATAACACGCAGGACGAGGCAGGACAGAACGAAAACACAGTCTGGTCAGGAGAGGGTTGTGTGTGATGTCTGGGGTTCAGAAACTTGCAGGATTTGTCTTGGTGAAAGTTACTGGAGATGTACGGGGGGAAGAGGAAAGAACGAAGAGGAAGATGAAGGAAAAATAAGGTAAAACGAAAAGACATTTAAATAAGGCACAAACTAAATCAGGTGAACAGAGGTCTGAGGCAAAATGGTGAGTTTCTACCACCCAACATCTATTCTTCCTCAATAGCGTAGGTATTCTCTAAAGATTAAGTGGGTCCTAATGTCAATCACTACCAATTTAACAAGAATTACAGGTTGTTCAGAGGCTATGCCCAGTGGCGGACTGGCCATTGGGACATTCGGGACGATGGGCCGGTACTGAAGTGAGCCGGTCGAGCAACACAGTCTCACGGCATTTCGTGTTATAGTCACGAAATTAATCTCTTGATTCGTGTTCACCAACACGATTTCGCCATTTTTTTCGTGTCACACAGAACGATTTTAAAAGCAATGTAAATAATAATAAATTAGAAGGAAAAAGACATTTAAAAAAATACAGATTTAAGTATTCTGACACAGAACGATTTTAGAAGCAATGTATTTATATTGGTAGTATGTTTCGTGCCTGCACCAAATAATAACAAATTAGAAGGAAAAAAAGATGACAAAAAATACAGATGTCAGTATTCTGAGGCTCTGAGCCATTTATTTTCCTCACTGACGGCAACAAAACTCCGACATTATACAATTTAAAATAAAAGGGATAGGGTTAGGCTTAGGGTAAGATATTGAGTAAGAACATGTTTTTATGAACCACACAGCTTCTGGTCTTCCAAGACCCGACCGGACAAAAAGACGTGTTGCAGGCACGAAACATACTACCAATAGAAATACATTGCATTTAAAATCGTTCTGTGTGACACGAAAAAAATGTGAAAATCGTGTTGGTGAACGCGAATCAATAGATTAAATTCTCACCAGACCCAGTCTCACGGCATTTCGTGTTATAGTCACGAAATTAATTTAATCTATTGATTCGCGTTCACCAACACGATGTCATCTCTTTTTCCTTCTAATTTGTTATTATTTGGTGCAGGCACGAAACATACTACCAATATAAATACATTGCTTCTAAAATCGTTCTGTGTCAGAATACTTAAATCTGTATTTTTTTAAATGTGTTTTTCCTTCTAATTTGTTATTATTTACATTGCTTTTAAAATCGTTCTGTGTGACACGAAAAAAATGGCGAAATCGTGTTGGTGAACACGATTCAATAGATTAATTTCGTGACTATAACACGAAATGCCGTGAGACTGGGTTAGGTCGAGAGTCCCGGGCTGATTTTTAGTCCCAGTCCGCCCCTGGCTATACCCATTGAATTATGACGTTCTGCATATAGGTGTCAAGCAACTAATTACATTTTCTAGTTTTTTTTACTTTTTAGAGGTAATTTAGAGGTGCTTGTTTACACATTTTATTATGTTTGGAAGCTAACTTAACCGACTACTAGCGACAGATGCTAGCCTATTTTAACAATGGATAGTTTTTGGAGTTATTGATGGATGTGTTACCTATGCAAAGAGCCAAGCTAGATGCTTCTGTGCTAAGCTAAGCTATGCTAACCGTCTAATAGCGGCAGCTTAACCTCAAAGCTAAGAGTAGTGAAAATAGATGCTAGCCTAGCTTAACTACATGTAGTTATTGGGACTAATTCATGGATGTGTTACCTATGCACAGAGCCAAGCTAGATGCTTCTGTGCTAAGCTAAGCTATGCTAACCGTCTAATAGCGGCAGCTTAACCTCAAAGCTAAGAGTAGTGAAAATAGATGCTAGCCTAGCTTAACTACATGTAGTTATTGGGACTAATTCATGGATGTGTTACCTATGCACAGAGCCAAGCTAGATGCTTCTGTGCTAAGCTAAGCTATGCTAACCGTCTAATAGCGGCAGCTTAACCTCAAAGCTAAGAGTAGTGAAAATAGATGCTAGCTTAGCTTAACAACATGTAGTTATTGGGACTAATTGATGGATGTGTTACCTATGCACAGAGCCAAGCTAGATGCTTCTGTGCTAAGCTAAGCTAAGCATCTACTAGCAGAGTAATTCTCCTTATCTAACTCTCAGTAAAAATAAAAGCAAATACAATTAGCCTTTCTTACAAAATGTTCAATTATCTCTGTCTGGTTTTGTAATCTAGTTTATATTAACCACAACGTTGAACTGTATTCTGTTTCTCTATAGCAGTATTTTCAAAAAATAAAACTAGCAACATTAGCTGTATTTTTATAACACTACAACTTCTTTAAACCCTTCAATCAATGTTTAATCCCAATGTTAGATTATAGTTAAACTGTAAAGATATATTTGATGACCAAACACAAGACCTGCATAACTTAATCTTAATACTTAAATACATTTGCATTTTAGCATATGTCCATTCAACCCAGTCTCACGGCATTTCGTGTTATAGTCACGAAATTAATTTAATCTATTGATTCGCGGTCACCAACACGATTTTCACCTTTTTTTCGTGTCACACAGAACGATTTTAAATGCAATGTATTTCTATTGGTAGTATGTTTCGTGCCTGCAACACGTCTTTTTGTCCGGTCGGGTCTTGGAAGACCAGAAGCTGTGTGGTTCATAAAAACATGTTCTTACTCAATATCTTACCCTAAGCCTAACCCTATCCCTTTTATTTTAAATTGTATAATGTCTGAGTTTTTTTGCCGTCAGTGAGGAAAATAAATGGCTCAGAGCCTCAGAATACTGACATCTGTATTTGATGTCATCTCTTTTTCCTTCTAATTTGTTATTATTTGGTGCAGGCACGAAACATACTACCAATATAAATACATTGCTTCTAAAATCGTTCTGTGTCAGAATACTTAAATCTGTATTTTTTTAAATGTCTTTTTCCTTCTAATTTGTTATTATTTACATTGCTTTTAAAATCGTTCTGTGTGACACGAAAAAAATGGCGAAATCGTGTTGGTGAACACGAATCAATAGATTAATTTCGTGACTATAACACGAAATGCCGTGAGACTGTGTTGGTCCATTAGCTCTTATTTCTATGATACAGTAGCAAGTGGCTTAAACATATTACTGTATACTCCTGCTAAAAGTGGCTCTCAGTAATGGAGATGATAACAGCAACAACAGAAAAATAAAAGCTATACAGTATGATCAACACATAAAGATACATAAATAATGATCCATAACAGAAAACTTCAATGGATGCCTTTTTTATAACTGCATTTAAATTAGAGTTTGACATGACCAATCAGAAATAGAGTTTTGCTTAAGTGTGCAGAGAAAAAAGCATCCCTTGAAGCTTTGATAATCATAATAAATATAATAATAATCATAATAATAATAATACAAATAATGAGAAAAGGGGGCGTGTACCTGGGACAGTGGGGGTTTCTCCCTGTGGGCTTGTCACGGGCGACTTGCTATAGCCAAAGGAAGTGAAAAGTGGAAGCAGTGGCTGATGGGAATGTGGAGGTGGAGGAGGAGGCGGTGGAGGCAGGATATGGATCTGATGGAAGGTGGTGTCGTTGCCGTTCAATATCGAGTTTGCAGGGGCAACCGTTGCCGGAGGAACCAGCGGTATCTTTTGAAACTGTTGAGTGCAAATGACTGTGCTGGCCAAACCTAAAATAACACCCACCGCGACGACACACACACACACACACACACCGACACACACACACACACACACACACACACACACACACACACACACAGCCAGCCAACAGTGAACCACCGCCAACAGACGACAAAACAGAGAGTTACATGAAAGAAAGAAGGAGGGAGAGGGGAGGGGAGGGGGAAAGACAAATTAAAAACAAAGAAGGTTGAGGTTACAAAGTAAATCAAAAAGGTGGTGGAGGAAAATGTTGGATGTTAAAAGGTGGGAGGATGAAGAAGAAGAAGGAGGAGTCGACAAATATGTGGCCGTTGTAGAAATGAAATGTATGGAGGGGTTAAAGTGATGGACGATGGAAGAGGGGATGGTCCCTTTTTTTTCAGACCTTAGTGTCTTATTATGCGACATAGGAAATAACTAATGACATGCCGTATGTTCCTTTAGATGTCATTAGCTAGTAGCATACGACAATGGTGCTGTGCCATCGAACAATGGTCAATTATTATTCTGAACAAAAAGTCAGAAAAAAAGTCCCTTTGCACCAAACAACCTAAAAACAAACGCCCATTGCTGCAAATACTTTGTGAAACAAACAGAAGCACATGTCTGGTTTTCCGAACCAATCTCACTACTCATGTTGAAACCCAACCAACAAAGGCTAGTGTGTAATATACAGTAAGTTCTTGAAACCTGTGCATATAAATATCTGAAGTCCGTCTCATTTTTAGGTTCTATCTGTTTAATTGTATGTGTTGGTTATGAATCTGAAACCATCCCGCAAAGATGACGTTTTTCTTTTAGTGATGATTTTGTATTTTGACATAAGAAATTGGTGAGCTAGCCAGAAGAGTGACTCGTTTCTGAACCTGATGCTTGTGTCAAACATTACACCCATACTATTTACGTGTGAGAGTTTGTAAAGGGATGTTTCCACAAAAAATGGCCATGATTTAGTTAAATTCAATGTATTTCATTCTTCGTTCAAGCTGGAGGTATGCAAGAAAAACCAAATGTTCTCCCATAATTCAAGGTAACATAGGGTTATTAAGTATTCCTTTAAGTACATATATCTGGTAGTTTCCCACATTATTGTCACAACTGCTGCAACATACAAACATTTTGTTCATATTTCCATCTCGCCTTAATGGGCCATTCATGTTAGTTGAAACCAGCTTTAAAAATGTAGCATCCCTGCTGTAGGGACACGAGGGAAATGAGATGTGCAGAACATGTAGAAGAACATGAAGAATGTAAAAGGATAATTGAAATGGATGAAAACCAGTTGAGTCAATGAAACCTCTCTCTAAAACAGCTGCTGTGTGTGTGCTTTGCCTGGGCAGTAATTACTCAGTATGGCGGCGCTCCAGCTGTTTCCTGCTCTCACCACAGCTGTCATTTAATGTAGTGAATGTTAGGACAGATGCAGCCACAATGGCATTATCCCTGACTTGGAGCAGTGCTATAGAGTTAAATGGACTATACAGTAAATACAAGTGATAAAGACTGAAGAATGATGAGCAGAAAGGGTGAGTACATGGCTTTTGTGATAAAGCAGACAGAGAGACAGACAGAGAAACCAGACCTACAGACAGACAGACAGACAGACAGACAGACAGACAGACAGACAGACAGCAATACACAGTTAAAAACATCTGAGCCTCTGCACAGCGACACTGTGTGATGACAAGATGGATGTGAATGAGCTCTGTAGATCTCACCAAAGAGGTAAAAAGCTTATTATATATGAGTTAAAGAAAGGAGGTTACAAGTAGTTTTGGGTTATTTAAACATTAGCGGGTCATCTTGCCTCTTAGGTAATGTAAACACAGAGATGACACCAAAATATAGAATACTAAATACCTTTAACCCTTGGTATGGATGTGTATTTTGAGATTTTGGGAGTGTTTGCCTTGTGCGCATGCTGTAATGCTACCAACAGCTAATGTTAGCTTAGCCTAAGACAAACACTAGAAACTAGCCTAGCTAAACAACATGTAATTTTAGTTCTTGAGATAATGTCTGAATTGACCAAACATTAGTTTAATTACTAATCTTTAGAGCTGCTATAGTGCTTGTTGTTGGATTTTATTACCTATGCACAGAGCCAAGCTAGATGTTTCTAGTTTTAGCGCTAAGCTAATCATCGACTAGCGGTAGCTTTACTGCAAAGCTAATAATAGTGTCAATCTCCTTATCGAACTCATCAAAATAAGTAAATACAATAAGCTAAATACTATTTTACAAAATATACAGTTATTTATGTCTACTTTCAATATGATATACGTTTATATAAACTGCATAAGTATTCTGTTACTCTGTAGTAGCATTTTCAAAAAGTTAAGCTAGCTGCATTAGCCTTATTGAGATAACACTACAACTTCTTTAAACCCTACAATAACTTTACCAGTTACCAAGTCCTGTTAGTCAACATATGTATTTGTTAAACTGTGGTTTAGTAGGCCTAGTATTAGCACTATTGGCTAAGGTAAGATTGTGCCAAATTCTCCATTAAACCACTCAATTGTTTCCAGTATTTGTGCTAGGCTAAGCTAACTAGCTTCACATTTATGGTGCAGCCATGATCTTCTCATATTATTCTAGGCAAGAAAACAACTAAACATGTTCCTAAAATATCAAAATACAATCGTTATCAGCCAGGGACATGTGGATAATTTGGATGTCTGTATCATCATTACTTAACAGGTCATTTCAGATAAAGCTGTAAAACAGTTAAACATATGCTGTGTTAATCAAAGTTAGTTCATTAATTAGATGTAAGTGCAGTTGTTGAGGGTTAATGGTGGAGGCTAAAACATTAATCAATCATCATCATCATTCATCATCTTCTTCTTCTTCTATCTTTCACCAAGTTCTTCTTCTGTGTTTAGTCTCTTCTCCATGTGTAATGTATTCCTCTGATAATTCAGATTGGTCACCATTTTAATTAACTCCAACACACACACGCATAGGAGTTGAAACACACACCTGTGCGCTTGCTGATGACCTCCACCATGGTGGAAGGGAAGTATCCCACTCGGTCATTTCCTGTTCGGTTATCATGGATGCAGCCTTTCCAGCGTCCGTCAGGGTGCTGCTCCAAAACCTGAACAAAGACAATAATATTCAGTTTAATTTCACCTTTTAAACAATATTTAAATCTATTTACAGCATACAACGTTTTGGAAGGAAAGGGAAGTAAATTACTCAAGTACTTGAGTTCAATTCTGAGGTACTTTACCTAAGTATTTCCATGTTATGCTACTTAATACTTCTACTGCAGTACACATTTGGAAGCCAATATTGTTATTTTACTTAAGTGAGTAAAAGTAGAAGTACTCAGATCTTGTACTTAAGTAAAAGTAGAAGTACTCAGATCTTGTACTTTAGTAAAAGTAGAAGTACCAGATCTTGTACTTTAGTAAAAGTAGAAGTACAACATAAAATGGAAATAAGTTTCAGAACACTTTTATTTTTACTTAAAGGGCCCATGTCATGGCCATTTCCACTGATCATAATTCCATTGTTGAGGTCTACTAGAATAGATTTATATTGTGCAATTTTCCAAACTCACATTGGTTTCTCATACAGCATCTCTGTAAACTACGTGTATTCACTGAATTTCACTCTCTGCCTTTAACGGCTCGTTGTAGCTCCAAAAGCTCCAGCCCCCACCCTCCCTGTGAGCACAGTGTGCTCTGATTGGTCGGGACGTTGTGAATCGCGCTGAGCTCCGTGGAGGTGTGGTTTCCTTGTTTAGGATACATAGCGAAACACAGCCAAACTCATCCTGAGCACACACAAACTCACAGCCGAAGTAAAAACAATAAGTGTGGCTTGATATTGAGTAAGAAGAAGGTTGATAAACGCTGTGAGAATGGGTCTGCAGAGAGAATTTCGCCGCAATCCCAACTGTCTGTTATCAGCCTGCAGCCAGGGAGGAGAAATCAGCAGAGCTGCCTGCACATAGAGTGTGTGTGTGTGAGGAAGTCCGTGGATTGGTCAATTTGGACTAATCAGCGGGGGCTTAACGTAACGGCTCCGCGGATTGGTCCATTTCGTTCCGGGTACAGCATGATATCAGGCCGTACCCGGAACGAAATGGAAGAATCAAATGGACAATGACGTATCTCCAACGAGGCATTTTGGGGAGGTATTTTCTGTGTTAGAGTTTTACTCCCTACAGGGTGTACTTTGAGGGTTTTGACTCTGCACACCGTTTACATGCAGAAAAACCTTCATAACACACAAGGGGACGGGTAATAACCGGAAAAGCATGACATGGGCCCTTTAAGTACAGTACTTGAGTAAATGTACTTAGTTACTTTACACCACTGCCAAAAAGCATGCTATTTTAATTAAATCAATTCAAAA
>NW_022987554.1:37500-39259 GCF_902827165.1 Trematomus bernacchii
TCACCGCTGCGTTTATACCACTCTGTGGAGGAAATACAAATAAAACAGGTGTGTTGACATGAAGTGAGGAAGAGAGAGAAACAATACTGTTGTGATATCATAACGGTTCTTAACAATTTAAATACAGAGTACCCAGTTACTTAAAACCAGACGTGGGAGGTAAGATCTACTGAAGTACAATGTTGAGGTACTTGTACTTTACTTGAGTATTTCCAATTTATACTTCTACTTTTACTCCAGTACAAGATCTGAGTACTTATACTTTTACTCAAGTACAAGATCTGAGTACTTCTACTTTTACTCAAGTACAAGATCTGAGTACTTCTACTTAAAACTCATACATGTGTTCATTAATATTTACACAACACCTCAGGGATGAAATGTCTTAGCGTCCTGACGTCAACAGGAGATAGCCCACAGTCTTCTTATTTGTCGCTGTTCTCTCTCAGACAGTCACACATATTGTCTCTTGTTTATTTCACCCTGAAGCATTTTAATGTAATCTCTCTCGTTCATTGCAGATTTTCATAACTGAACCTCAATTTAATTTCATGTGTTCAAACCATTTCACAAACGATGGCAGTAGTAGCAGAGTGAGATGTTTATCTGAAGGAAGTCAAACCTATTGAATCCGTCATCTTGTTTATTATAATGCATTTTTTTATTATGATTATTATTTGTAGTTTTTTCTACATATTTTTTCCTTTTTTTTCTAATATTAATATTTTTTTGATTACTGTTTTTATTGTTTGTTATAATTATAATTAATATTATTATTATTGTAGTTAGGTCAAGTGGTTAGGTACAGTAGTCCATTAAAAAATCATCATCGGTTATTAGATTAATAATGAGTCAGACAAATATTGAAATATATTATGCCAATTTTTCCAAAAATAATTCTCTCTTGGAATATTCCATCATCTGAATTTTCTTTGGTTTTGAGTAAAATAATTCAACTCATAGACGTCTTAAACATATTTAACGATTAGCAGGCACTGCAACCCAGCGGACCAGGCCTGCCCAACTGAGGAGGGTAACTTATATACGTGGTGAATTATATTTGCCATTTTAACACTTTACATGAATTGACATTTTAAACTGTTTCCAACACTTGTTAAATAAAGCTGCGTTATATTTTTGGAATTCATGCCTCTGTCATAATTGAACCTATTAAGGGAGGCTTTAAAATCGGTCCACGACATACACTTACATTTAGGGTCCACGGGTTCCTCCTGCCCCTTAGCAGGAGGTGGCGTTGTCAGTGACTAGCTTTACATGTGGTAACCTCAGTCACGGTTACCACATTTTGGTACCACCACTAGTGTGCCCTTGAGTAAGGCACTAGTGTGCCCTTGAGTAAGGCACTAGTGTGCCCTTGAGTAAGGCACTAGTGTGCCCTTGAGTAAGGCACTAGTGTGCCCTTGAGTAAGGCACTAGTGTGCCCTTGAGTAAGGCACTAGTGTGTCCTTGAGTAAGGCACTTAGCCTCAGTTACTCCAGGGAGAATGTCCCTGTAATTGGTCATTGTAAGTCGCTTTGGATAAAAGCGTCAGCTAAATGAAATGTACTCTTTAAAACAGCTGCTAGTTATGGGTACTTTTTACTGAAGTACATTTCAAAGCCCTCTTTACTTTTACTTGAGTAAAGAAGTTTAGTCAGTACTTCTACTTCTACCAGAGTATTTTAAACACGAGTATCTGTACTTCTACTTGAGTAAAGGATGTGTACTGCAGCCCTCTGTGCTCTGATATAAAAACCTT